>NW_026865319.1:0-15419 GCF_026571515.1 Ruditapes philippinarum
GTTTTGGTCATTCATATTAAAGAAACAAAAGAGCTTGTTTGAAGAGTTGAAAATTTTTTTGACTATCATCCAGTGAAAAATGTTTTTAAAAAGATCCCTTAAATTTTTTTGTATCTTTTAGGTGTTTAACAGAGACTGAGTTATGTGCACAAGGAAGGAAAGCTAGTAACCAAGTAGCAAGATTACAGGGTCTTCTCAAAGACAAGCCTAGCAAACTGAGCCTTCGTAGACCTGGCATGAACCTTAGAAATATCCCTCCGTTAAATGTTGTGCTGAATCCAAGTGTAGATACTGACTCGCGTCTGGCCGGTATAACTCCTAGACCAGCTGTGGAAAATGAAGGCGACGAAAGAAATAAGGGATTCAAACCTGGGCCGTGCCTAGAGCATAGTTGGGTGTTGGAAAGGAACAAGATACCAGCTATATATTACGAACATGAAAAGTTTGACAAGTTGAAAGGACATGATTTCAAGTAAGTAAAAGCACATATTAAACTCTTAGCCTGCTTACTGCAACAAATTCCACTCATGCAACAAATGCAGACATAGAAAAGCTTACTTAATGTGCTTTGTGATCATGGTCTGCATTGTTTGGTTTTCAGTCAGTTAGTAAATAAATTTGAAAATTTTCCTTAACTCCATGAATGGTTTATTATAAATAAAAGATTGATAAATCCATTTAAAATATATTTCTAATTTCTTGGAAACTTATTTTCACAAAAAATTTACGGTAAAACTATACAAGACCCTTGTGACAATCATCAATAAGAAAACAACAACTGTGTAAAATAACTGTTCAAAAGGGATTTGTTTTCTGTTTAAATTTTTAGAAAAAAAAAAAAAGATTAATCATTAATTTTTAATAAATTTATTTTTTATTTTATTTTTTTAATAGTGTAAAGCTTTAAAAGTTCTACTTAATGATACCCCATTTTTTCCAGTGTTTACCATAAAGAGAGAACAAGAATGTGGAGAAGACCTATAGTTCCGTTGACTGAAGAGGAAAGGGATAATCATCTATTTAGAATTCCCGATGATCCAAAGAGATTCCGCGTTTTACCGGAATTATCTAATAATCTTAGAGAAAGATCTGTAACTCAACCGCAGATTTCAACAAATAGCGTAAATGCATCAAAGACTGATCCGCAACCATCTACACTTTCGGTACCAACATCGTTCAACGATCCCTCTTTACAGACGTCAACGGAACCATCGAGAACGGTAACAATGGAAAAATCGGCACTAAGTCAACCAATGAAGGCACCGAAAATAATGCAGTTGGTCAATTAAGAAGTTTAAGAATTAGATTCAAAATCTGTAATTTTTTTCTTGCACATACTTAAAAATGACACTTCCTAGGGAACAAACATCCTTTTCTTTGTAATTCTAATATGTGAAGAAAAAAAATTATGATACAAATAAAAACAACCACTATTAAAGAAGATTATATCCCAAATGGTGTTAATTTTTCTGCAATTTGATTGTTTTTAATGTGATTTTGTTTGGAGTTAGAAATGAAACAATGCTGTTTTGTTTATGTTTGCATAGGGTAATTTATTATTACCGATAACTGATAAAAAGTGATCAGGTACATTTGTGTATGTTCTGTCCAACCTAAAATGTGCATGTTGTGAGTTTTATCATGTAATGTTCCAAATTTAGCATTCAAATTTTTCAAGCAGAGATTTAATGTGGTGCATGGAGACGTACTGTTATCTGTGATATTTATTGATGATGATTTTATATTGTTTTAGTTAGGCTGTATTTTCTCTCTGGAACTTTTCTGAGAATGTGTGACGGTGGCTTAAAGGTTGAAGCTCTGTATTGAGGCGTTATTTTATTTTAACGATGGCAAAATTTTGAAATAGGTTTCTACAGTTTAAAGTTATAAGTATAGCACCCTTTGTTATTTTTAAGGATTTCACAAATCGGGTGGTATCGCACTTCTAAGTGTGATTTTTCTGCAAGTCTTGCAGTGACTATGTAGCTATTGAAATAATTTTTGAAAAGGACAGTTTGTCCCAATGTGTACAGAACAGGGATTTTTATAACTGGACTATGACCTTTATCTTACTAAGGTATTTCCCCCATGAATAAATTGTATAAATGTTGGCAACATTCCAAAACTTGCTACTGACTGACTGACTGAGTAACAGAACTGCAAATGAACTGTCATATATTACCTATTGATATGTCACTTTCGAGGAGTAAAAATTGTTTGGAAAAAAACGATCACTAGATATATCATGTGTCTGATTTTAGGAATGAATATTTAAAAATAAATTGTTTTTTAAAGACTTATTTAGTGTGAAAATATATTGAATTTTCACAATCTTATCATGGATGTATTACTTTTAACTGTAAATAGTGTAAATGATTGACCTTTGACCTCCCTATGCTGTTAAATGGGATTCACCAAATCTTGTGGTAAAACACTGCTGATAATTTGTACAGAAAACTGCTGTATGTATAGTTACATAGTCTTCAGTATTTATAACGCGTATGTGCTCATAATATAAACTGCTTTATAGATTTTTTTAATAAAACTGCTGTACATTTTAATAGAGGTTTTATTGTCTTCTTTAAAAACTGCTGTCTCTTTTTTTATATGTGTGTATATGTAAATTTAGAACTTTTTGTGTCTATATTTGATGAAGAATAAATATGTAAATTCTGCTTGACGTCATACTGCCATTTTACATACTGTTTTGTGTTTGACATTATTTTAGGTAGTTTAAAGAATATATTGTAACCTTAAAGGGACTCCACTGAGGTGTTTTTTGTCATAACGTTACTGGAATTTTTTTTTTCAAAAATTTGTTTACCATTTGAGGATGATCTTATTCAACAACTTATTTGCAAATTTTCAGATCATTCCGTCATTCCGTTTTTCCAGAATAATCATTTTTAATGTAAATGACACAAAAATGAAAAGAATTACACTTATTTTCACCCAAATAGGGCTAAAAATTGCACTTAATATTGATTGTCAATTTAGTTCTGAGCATATTTATTTATTATCCTTTGCAAGATTGTCCATTTTAAGTGCTTCACTTTATTTATATAAGAATTGCAAATTTTATCTTTCTCAGCTTTTTGACCTCAGTGGATCTCCTTTGATACATAACTTACAGGATGTTGAGCTATATCAGGCCAAATGTAACTTAAATAGTTTCAAAAAATCTCACTATCACATAGATTTCGTGATCTTGCAGTTGAAGTTTTAGGCAAAAAAGTGTCTAATATGAATTATATGAGAACAGAAAAAAACACTTCCATACAAAATATTATAATTCTAATTTAAGAATGGTAAGCAATGAATTCATTCATGCAAGAGCAATTTTATCAAAGATTTTCGTATTTTTTCGGACATTTTTCTTTCAATTTTGGTAGTTACATGTCATTTTTAAAGATACAAAAATTCTACTAACTGCCTGATATAGCTCTTTACCCTTTAACACTGAGGTATGCATTTTTTTTATAAATCAGCGTTAGACAGTTTTATGTCATGTATGATAAAACAAAAATAAATACAGTCAAATCTGTGAACAAAGGCCACCTAAAGGAGAGATCAAACATGGTTGTTATAGACAAGTGGTCTTTATTTAGAGGTTACCTTGTTCTATTTAATCAATGAAGGATTGCCTTTATTTACAGGATGGCCTTTATTTAGAGGTGGTCTTTAACACAGGTTAGCTGTATAAAAAACCCATGTATGTGCATTATGACGGAAGTTTTTATAACAGGAGAGACCCTTTTTGTTCAAATTCATTATTTGTTTATTGTATGTAAGAATGTTATATTTGTGATTTGTTGTCAACATTATTTGTTGACATCCATTTTATACTTTGTTAATGCAGGGTTTTTTCCGTCCATTTATTATTGTTGTTGTTCTTTTTGTCGGCTTTAACATCTGTGATAATTTATTTGAAACTTGTTTGAGTCTTTTTTTCTTTGTTTTATGTGAATTTCTGTTTTCTCATATTCTAAGCTTATCTTGAAGCAGATGTTATTTTTGTTAAAGATTTATAAAAGATTTTTTTTTTTCAACCATCTAATTTTCGGTCAGGTTTTATGCTTTTTACAAATTTGGTTTATACAGAATTTATTTTAGTTTGAAGTTAAATTTTTTCCCAAAAAAAACAACCCACTTGCCCTGGGGTTTAACCCCTTGCGGGGCCCTTCCATCCCCCCTAAATTTTTTTAAATTTTTTAAAAATTTTTTAAAAATCTTTTTTTACATTTTTAAATTTTTTAAAACAAAAAAAAAAAAAACCCCAAAAAAACCACCCCCACATATTAAAAAAAAAAATTTTTAAAAAAAAAAAAAAACCCCCAAAAAAACCCCCCCCAAAAACAAAAAAAAACACAAAAAAAACCCAAACACCCCAAAAAAAAAAAAAAAACCAAACACCAAAACCAAAAGACCCCCCCAACCAAAAAAACAAACCCTTTCCCCCCCAACTTTGCCAAAAAAAAAAAAACACCCAAAAACCCCACACATTTTTTTACCCAAAATTTTTCAAAAACCCCTTTAAGGCATTTTTTTCAATCTTGGAAAAGAAAAAAAATAAATTTTGGTTCAGCCAATTTTTTGGTCCCAAAAACATAAAAGTTTTAAATTAAAATTTAATTGAAAACCTATTTTTAAAAAAACTTTAATTTAAAGGTAATTTAAAAATTTTTTTGAAAAAAATTTATATCAATTATAATCCCCCTTTCCTTTAAACCCCCAAATTTGTGGATGGCCCAACCCTTTTTCCAAAAAAAGACAAAATGAAAAATTTAAACTTTTTGAGTTTTTTTTGTTTTTATGTTTGAAGTTTTCCCCCCATAAGGGTTAAAGTTTATACAACGAAAAAAAAGGGTTTAATTTTCAGGAAATAATATAAAATTTTTAAAAATTTTTTTAAATAAATTTTGGGAAAAAAATTTTTTTAAAAAACCCTAAATTTTTTAAAAAGGAAAAATTTAAGTGGGAGCCTAAAGTTTTTGTTTTTTAAAATTCCTTATCCTTAACCTTTTTTTTCAAAAATTTTAAAGGGAGTCTCTGAAATAAGGGAAAAAGATTTTTGAAAATTGTAATTTGATTAATCTTCAAAAGGAAAATAAAAAAACCCCTAAGAAATTTTATACATTAAAAAAATTTTAAAAAAAAAAAAATAATTATTTTTAAATAAAATTTTTTTTTCCCCCAAAAAACGGGGGGGAAGTTAACCCCCCTTTTTCCAAAGCCCAAATTTTTGGTTGTTTTAAACGGATCAATTTTTAAATTTTAAACAAATTTAAAAAAAGGGGGATTTAAGGAAAATTTTTTTTGGGCCCCAAATTTTAAAAAATTTGGCCCCTTTTTGAAAAAAAAAACAAAAATTTTTAAGAATTTTTAAACCATGAATTTTGTTAAATTTTAGGGGGGAATTCCAAGGGGGAAAAAAAGGTTTTTTTTTTGCAAAACCCAAAAAATTTTTTTGGGAATTTTGGCCCCTTTTTTTTTTAAAAGGCCCAAAATTTGTTTATCGGGATGGCTTTAAAAGTTTATTTTTTAAAATTTTTTTAAATTAAAATTAAATTTGTTGTTTGAATAAAAAAAATTTTTAAGTTCTTAACCGGGGAAAATCTTAAAATTTTTTTTTTTTTTTAATGGGAATGGGGATTTTCTCTGACAATTTTAAGGTTATTCTTTTTTGAAAAATCTCAAAAAAAGGGTTTTTTTTAAAAATTTTTTGGAGTCTTAAAAAAAACATTTTTTTTTTTTGATATACCCGCAAAATAAAAAATTTTTTAAGTTTGTAAAAAAATAAAAGGAAAATTTTTAAAATTTTTTTTTTAAAAAGTTTAAAATAAATTACTTTTTTTGAAAGTTTTTTTTTAAAAAAAAGTTTAAAATTTAAAATTTGACCTGTTTTCTAAAACCAAATTTTTTTGCGAACTGGTAGAATGATTCCCCCCAAAAAACAAAAATAGCTTTTTTTACCCCTATTCAAGTAAGAAAAATATAAAAAGCTGGGTCTGTAATGCGCGGGCCCCAGGATTGGGTGGGCCGAAACGCATAAGGGTTTTGCGGAAGCGGGTCCAAAACATTGGGGTTTTTATCGACCTTCGTTCGTTTAAACTATTTTAAATAAAAATTTTAAAAATTTTCCGATGGGAATTTGGGGTTTGACTTTGTTTTAAAAAAACCCTTTTTTTTTTTTTTTAAATCAGTTGTCCAAAATTAAATTTATTAAATTATTTTAAAAAAAAATTTAGAGGGAAAAGGGGGTTTTTTAAATTTTTTTCGAAGGAAAAAACTTTTCAATTTTTTTTAAGTCTTTTTAAAAAGGAAAAATTTTTTTTATTATTTTTTTTTTATAAAATTTTGACCCGGAAATTAAAATTTTTTTTGGTGAATTTTTAGTTTTTAATTTAAATTTTAAAATTTTAAAAATTTAAAAAAACAAAAATTATACTTTGTTTAATTTTAAATTTTTAAGGAATCCCTGGGTCCAAAATAAAAAAAAAAAAATAAAAAATTTTTTTTTTATGACAAAAGGGGGGAAAAAAAAATTTCCCAAAAATATTTAAGGGGGCAAATTTTCCAAAAAAATTTTTAAAAAAAAAAATTTTTTTAAGTTTTTTTGGAAACTTTGGGGGGTTTTTAAATTAGAAAAAAAACCCCTTTAAAATTTTGGGGGAAAAAAATTTTTGCACTAAATTAGGAACCTTTGGAATTTAATTGGGAAAAAATTTTTAAAGCTCTGTCATATCAAAAAACCCTAGTGAAGTCCCTTTAATGAGAAATGAAAATCAACAACCACAAAAGGTTAATAATTCTACCCATGATCAGTTTATGTCTGAAATGTTTCTTTGAGTTTCAATATAATTTAAAACTCAAGAAAAACTAAAAACAAATCAATTGTTGTTTTTTTTCCCCTGAAGTAATGCCACTTGTGCTTAGTTCCTACTTCAGTAAAGTCGGAAAATCACCATATGATCTTTTCAATGTCGGTGCATACTTACGAATTAGTAACGATTCGCCACACTAACGATTCGCCACATAACGATTCGCCACAGAGTAATAACGATTCGCCACAGTTAAATAACGATTCGCCACAGTATGATTATAACGATGATTTTTTAGTAATCAACAAAATTTTTCCTTTTGTTTTAATAATTTGACAATGACAATAATTTAATAATGTTTCTTAATACAAGTAATATGAAGTTAAGGCCCCCATCGCGGATTTTCAATTTATCAAAGTAACATTATTACAGGAGTACATTTACAAGAAAGTAATTATATGTTGAAATAATTATTGAATTACTCATAAACATAATTATATGTCAATTAATATTTATATATAAATATATAGTTGATATATTATAATATATGTCAAATATGTAAACAAAGTATTGCAAAAACATGTGTTCATACGAAAATTGATTTACGATAATTGATTAAAGAACGCATATGTAAAACATTTGTCACACCTTTAATTTAAACAAGCCAATCACCTTAGGATTGTTGTAGAAATATTTAATTGACGCCGAAATAATCCTTTATAATTATCTGACAATGTATTCAGATTTCAAAACAATGCGGCAATTAAGCTGATGTTTGTTTACAAATTAATTTGAGCGAGCCGATATATGCCGATTAAGAGGGTTTAATTAGCTTAAACACATACATAAAATAGTATACAAACGAAAAATAACGAAAACAGAATCATCTTTTAAGTTGAATTGATTTATGTCACATAAAACAGAAAGGCTGCCAAAAATGTTCTCGGCTAATTATCCATTGTTTAGTAGTCTTTAAGACCACATTTATTTCGTAGACCATATGCATCTATGACATTTGAAATTTTATTTCCAGTACATTATTAAATGACATAAAAACAATAATATAAATAAATAAAGATAAAATACCCACACAAATTTGTAGACATTTTTTTTATCTATTTTTATAACTTTAGCCATTACAATTTAATACCTTCAAATTGATTCAATGTCTAGAAAAAGAAAGCTGTAGACGCAAACGGGATTTGTTAACTTTCAAATCCTTTAGAATGCTGGGAAAATCTCTCAAGATTTTTTTTCATGAAATTCAAAAGATGGTCAAATTCAAATTCCTTCCAAAAGTTCGCAATAGTAATATTTATGTTGCAATGCGCTTTACACGTTCTGTTTGTATTCTTAAGAAGTTCTTCTAATTGTAGGTATGGCTATAACTTAAGTAGGCAATGAAAACATCTACTAGAAAAGACCTTAAAGGTAGTAGAAGGCATGACTTATCCATTTAAAAAATGTCATATTTAAAGATTGTCCGTGTACAAAACATTACAAACATAATGGCATTTAAATATATTCAGAATACAAGACAAACTAAATATACGTACACGTATATTTTTTCCAGTTTATATAAATAACGAAGTTATAAAATGTGTTATGTAATTTTGTTAATAAAATATTTGGTTTTCGTGTGTTTTTATTCAATAAAATGTGTATTTAGTGTAATTAATTTATGTAATTAACAAATGAAATATAACATGGAAAAAAGTTTTCCATCAACAGTTTGAAAACAGATGTGAAAAAAAATTGTATTTGAACACGTGGCGAATCGTTATTTAACTGTGGCGAATCGTTATTACTCTGTGTCGAATCGTTATGTGACGAATCGTTAGTGTGGCGAATCGTTACATTACCATACTTACAATACCAGAACAGAATAAATAACACAAAATATTACTTTGCTATTTGCAAAATAATTGTTCTCATGCAGTAATTTGATGCAGGAAATAGTTTAACATTCTCTAGTTAATGATAAAAGAAGACACATTAATAGAATCTATCATTGGGCTAGATAGAGGATAGGGAAATCCCAACCCGAGGGTGATCGGTTCCATCGGGAACGAGCCTTGGCGAGTTCCCGATGGAACCGATTGCCCGAGGGTTGGGATTTCCCTTTCCTCTATCTAACCCAATGGTTGATTATTTTTCTCACTCACCTAGACACACAAATATCAGTGAATCTACTTGCTACGCGCTTTACAACGTACCTAGTTTTGAAAAGGGGCGGGGCTTAGGCGCCTGACTTTCTATGATTAAAAAGCATTATGTACGTCCGCAAAAAATTCTTCTGTGAAAAATTTAATGAAAATAAATTCATATGAGATCCCTCATCAAAAAGCAAGGTTATCATGATAAAACACATCGATATTAAAAACGGAAAGTGCCATAATATAAGTGTTTATAAGGAATTCAGTCCATACTTCAATGGTTGACAAAAAAGCGTTTACCGTTTGCAAAGATTTTCTACTTTTTCGGTTATTTTGGCCGAATATTCAATTAAAATATATCAAAATGATATTCGTCATCAAAAAGCATCGTTATCATAACAAAAAACATGAATGTTTTTCAGGCAAAGTGTCATAATATCCGATTTTACGAAGAATGTTTCGATATTTTAAAATGTGCTATTTTTAGTAACAGATCGTTATTGAAAAGGGCGGATCTAGGTAGAGTAGGACTTAGTGCAGTGTGAAAGTTAATATCAATCTATTTTGATTCCGTAGACAATTTAATAGATTAGCTCACAAATTTTTAATACATTTTGACCTTTTGACGTTTCATTTTTGTTAAAATAGGAGTGAATCGCATATTATTTAGAAGTGCTGCACGTTGAGTGTGAGATAAGCCCATGTGAGATTAATAATATCTGTCATATTTTGCGGTTCGGATCGGAATATCCGTCCCGAGGTGACCCGCCCATTGGGCGGTAACGAGGCTTGCCGAGTTACCGCCCATGGGCGGGTGACCGAGGGACGGATATTCCGATCCGAACCGCAAACATATGTCAGATATTTTTTTTTGCATATTCTACCATATTCCATTATATTTTAAATTCTTTATCTTTATTTTCAATGAAAATTTATATCATTACAACCGTAACTACTTTCATTCAACAGCGTATGAATTACAAAATCATTTATAACGGTAAAATGACGTCATCTTTATCGTGCCATTGTACAGCACGCGACTCATCTGGAACCCCCCATGCCAGATGAAATTTCCGGCATGGGTAAAACTAACGGAAACGCCAGTCTGATATGCAAGAAAAGATTTTCCAACACCGCTATTTTTAGTAACATTTAAGGATTTTTCTATCTGGTTAGTGAGAAAGGCTGTTACGTCGCCATTTGTGATAATGACGTCCATATAAAATGCAGCGTACATTTTCATGGGATACATCACATTATGATAATATTATTATTTCTCACTTTTGTCGGAGAAAGTAAATAGTAAACTTCAGAATTATGTATTTTGTTTTTCTTTCAACATTATTTTTTGTTACTGTTATGTTTGCATTTTGTTACTATAGGAGACATAAAGAATTGAATGAAATCTATTTGCTTATAATATATTAAAATTAAGAATTCATGTCATGTATTTTAGAAACCTTTTATTTTGCCTTATGTATTATGGCTTGTAATATGCATGCAAAAGTTCATATTTCAGAGTTTTGTTACTCATAAATCTTGTTTAGTATTTTTGATAGCTTTATTTGTACGATCTGAATATCTTAAATTAGTTTGACTCAGTAATTCAGAATAACGCACATGGACAAAAGCATTAATGGTGTTTTGTTTTATATACAGATTTTATTCAGGAGCCTCTAATTCCAAGGAGTGAGTTAGCAGAAATAAAGCCCATACAGTTTATTGAAGGTCTTTTATACACAGTCCCACCAGACATTCTGTGCATGTTTATTAAGTATATAATAACTCATATGTCTACATTTAAACTTTATTCTAGCTACAAACCATGTCTCTAAATTTGAAACGCTATGATTGGTCAATTTTTAATATGTTCCAAAAACTGACTAATGAGACTTTTGATAATTTGCCAAAGTTCAATTTAGCAATAAAAGAAAATAAAAAGCAGACTCGGAAATAATTTCAGTATCATCATTAGGAAAACATTTTTATTAATATACCCCGAAATCTACTCAATTTAGTGTTTACAGTCAATAATAATACATGTATATCTATATACATTGTATAAAGCAAATACATAATTTAAGATATTCTCAGTTTCATTGATAATATTTCTAAACAATCTGTAAATTTATCAATACACATGGGCCAATTTATGGTAAAAAATGTATTCAACATATAAATGACAGCTCTGATTATGTGATACACAAAAGGTTGTCAGTTTAAATTAAAATTATTTTTCATTTCAAAATAAAAATCTACATTTTGTTGGTTTACAGAGTAAGAATTTATTCTTTATTTATAGACATATGAGTAGTTAATATACTTGTTGCTGTATTTATGTTGTTACAAATGAAAACTGAAAATTGTTTCACTGTTTTAGAATGTTGTAGATGATTGCATGGTTTCCCAATAAAGATATTTGCTTGTTTGAGTGATATATAGAAAATATCTCACTGAGGAGAGAATGCATGTACACATGTATATGATTGTTAAAAAGTTGTATTGAGATTGCATTTTCCTTGTTTGTGTTGTAGAATCTGTTGTTTTACTTCCTGATTCAAACTTTTATCAGTGGTAGTTAGCAATAGAACTTCTGAAGTAGTTTTGACATGGAGAATTGTTATATTTCACAGGTTTTAATAATTTAAAGATTTTAGTCTGAATAGAAAGAGAATAGAAACTTTCAATTATGATTTACAACTGAATATTTTGGGGGATTAGGAGCTGTGGGGGGCCCGATTAAAAAAATGTTGAGTCAGCACTATCGGTTTTTAGTAAAAATGAGGCACTTGCATGTGTTATTAGAAGGATTTTTGTAGTTGTTGTTGTTTTTTTTTCTAAAAAATATGTGATTATTTCTTGAATTGGAAACTGATGAAAATGTAGTAATTTAATTATTGGAAACTGATGAAAAAAAATGTAGTAATTTAATTATGATTATGGAATTAAAGATTTATGAAATAAGTTTTTTATCAGTTTTCATTTGAAAGGGGAAGTAACTTTAGGAAAAGTGAAATTACATATTTTGTAGTACAGTGATAAATGAGGTTGCTTAAGTGTTTTACAGGACAGCATAATTATATGAAATAGTTATTTAATTTAACCCATGAAATATGGTGCTATATCAGTCAAATATATTTCATATTTTTTAAAAATAAATATGAAATATAAATATGAAAGTGGGCGGAGTCAAAACTCATATTTATTTTAAGGGACTTCTTTCGCCGTTTTGTTTGAAAAATCTGATAAATACAAAACAACTTTTTCTTGAATATTGTTTTGAAAACTATCTAGCATGATAGAAAATGGTCTAAGAAAATTAATCCGAACACCAATATCTTTAATTTAGTAATTAACGCTGTACAGACGTTTAAAGAGTTGTTTGCATGACGTCACAATGTAGCGCCAAACAGCGCGTGCTTACGCATAAATTACTGCACGCTGTACAATTGCAGTTGGTAGCAAGCAAGGGGATTCGTTACCATTTTCTTTGATAATGAAATTAAATAAAAAGGTTATTTTTTCGTTTTTTGTGAAATATCGTATATATTTTCACTCAACATGATAAAATGCCACATATTTTCACTCGCCGTCCGGCTCGTGAAAATATGTGGCATTTTATCATGTTTCGTGAAAATATATTCCATATTTCACGCAAACGAAAAAATATCCTCTTATTATTTAGATCATAATGTACACCACAGACTTTCAGGATCTATATACCATAAAATTCCTATTAAATGCCCCTCCCCTAATAAAGGCCCCAGGCTATTTGATATGGAAAAATCTACTCATCAGTGCTAAACTCATGAGTAAATCCATAATTTTATTCAAATCCTTCAAAACCATTTTATTTAAACACAAAACTGATTTAGGAAAAAATGTGTTGTAATAATAGCCTCCCCTTGTGGAAAATGTTTAGCCCCCAGGGGGCATTTTATCGGAATTTTACAGTATATTCATAGAATATTGTTATAATTAAATGTATGTTCTCTATTTCTTTCACATTTACAGTGGATGAGGATCAGTCTATTAGTTAGTATATCTGCCTGAAATACGTGGCTTGCAAAATATTTTTTTTTTCTTGTCCGCTTTTTTTCTGTTTTAATTTTTATTCTTGCTTTTTTTCTTGTTGCAAATATCCCTGTGTGGCAGATTTATTTTTGTTTCATGTAGATTTGGATTTTTCTCATCATTTATGTTTTTTTACACATCATGTCATCATTTCTCTTCATTTTCTTGTGGCGTAAATTAATTATCGTTAAAAGGCAAAAAATATCTTAACACTTGATGTTAAAAACTAATTATTTTGCAAGTCGTGTAAATTGGTATTTATGCATATTACAATAAACAGAAAATAACAACAAGGAACACGGAAAATGTTACAAATTGACAAATATTAGCGTAAAATTTTAATGATGCTTCGTGTAGAAACGAGAGTTTATAAATAGCTACGGAAGCACTTAATAACCCAGAGCTTATCAGCGTCAATTACTAACTGCGATGCTAGCTATAATTTATTCTCTCAAAACATTAACAAAATAATTAAATAACAAAATAACTTCTGTATTGTTTATATATATTGTCCATATTATAATATACAATATACATTTATATCATTTATTATTAATGGCGTAGCAATATAACAAGGTCATAACATATTAGAACATTGATAATAGTAATTATTTCTTTTTGTGGGAAAGTGTAAATTCAATGAAAAGAAAATCAATTTTAATTTAAGATAACGGAAATATATTTGGTGAAGCATACACATGTTTAAGTTGCCTATTTATACTTCTGTCACATTTGCCTACCATTTTTGATATCTTATATATTTATCTGGTATTTTTGTACCTTCCATAGGAGGTTTCAAATAACTCTTTAGTGGAATTTATGGTCAGTTGGGTCAATGTCAAGGTTACCAAGACTAAAAATGAGCCATGTCATGACAAAACCAACATAATGTGTTTGCGACCAGCATGGATCCAGACCAGCCTGTGCATCCGCACAGTCTGATCAGGATCTATGGTGTTCGCTATCAGTTTCTCTACTTGTAATAGGGTTTGTAAGCGAACAGCATGGATCCTGATCAGACTGTGCGGATGCGCAGGCTGGTTTGGATCCATGCTGGTTGCAAACCCATTATGTTGGTTTTGTCGTGACGCGGCTCAAATAGATTTTTCCACTTTCTCTCATAGTTATGCTTATGTTTAAATAAACTTTGACATAGAGACATGGAAGTTTTTCTATTAATGTAGCCAATGTTTTAAATTGACTAGGACAACTGCCATAATCTCAATACCATCAACTTTAGTATTGAATATTAGAAAAAGTCTTTGACAGAATTCTGGAACTCATTTCAAGGATTGGAGTGATTGTTTAATATACAGGTATATTTGAATATAATAGTTGCTTCTGCTTTGGGCGAAAGCAAATAATGAAAGGCAAAGATTTTTTCCCAATGTAGATTTAAGTTTTTTTATGAATTTTCTCTTGAGTGATTGATTCTGTTTTATATTGTATGTTGAGATAAATAGGTGTCACAAATAGATGTTATAAATATATGTCACAAAATAGATGTCATAAATAGATGTCATAAAATAGATGTCACAGAATTGTTCAGCTTTCACATCTTGTCTTTGCTCAAAGAAATTTTCTCATTTTCTTCTATTTAAATCAAACTTTATTCTTCTGTTGAAACTGCTGCTTCAACTAAAATAAAATATTTACATCAATTTACAAAGATTTATAGATTTACACAGATTTAAACAGACTTACATAAATTTACATAGATTTACACAGATTTTATACATGTACAGAGTAGCATTGTATTATTATAAAAATGTTATATAGATTTTTACCCATGTAAATTTTGGAACAGAACCTTTTATAAATAAAAGTTACTAATTGCATTACAGGTACTACCTAGTATTTACATTATTAACTAATTATTTACTATTAACTTATTACATGTATCTTTTTACAACATTATTTGAGGTAGTGTGGGTATACATGTATATTACTAAGGAAGCTTTTCCATTGATAAAAAAGGAACAATTTTAATGTAACAAAATATTTTAAAAATGAATTAAATAGAGGATATTTGTTAAGTTCAGTGTAAAATCGGAATATATTTCACTGAGTGAGCACCAAGAGGTATATTTCACGAGTGGCGCAGTCACAAGTGAAATATTAACTTTTGGTGTTCAGGAAGTGAAATATATTTCGATCTTACACTAAACTAAACAAATTTTCTTTTTATTTCATGCTAAGAAAAGTTTAAAAAGACATTTTATCCTAGTACTAAATGAAAAGCGCGTCAAATTCTAATACAACGCGACGTCATTTACGACGTCACGTCATTGAGCTGGTTTCCAGTACTGTGCGCGCTGGTATTTCACTGAGACAACGTAACAGGCTTAAATTCAAAACAGTGAAATTA
>NW_026865320.1:0-150457 GCF_026571515.1 Ruditapes philippinarum
ATGCGGGGAGGCATGAAGTCAACGTTTATTTGCCAGCAGGAAAGAATTAAATGGCGATGCGTAGAAATTTCTCTCGTATTGTTCCTTTAATCCTAAACAAAAAGGCCGTTAATTTTATATGAACAATGAGTTGATTTACAGAATAGTTTTCAAGAATGTCTCTCAAATCATTTATTAGAAATTGCTGTACCTGTTAAAAATCACGATTGGTATGCTTAGTGAGGTAGAATGTACATTTTTTATCGTTAACATCATTGCTTTAACAGAAAATGGAATATTAAAAAGTAAAATAATAAATAGTTTCTGACGAATCTCATTAATCGCTTGTAAAAAGATATAATAAAACACATGACTTATTTTATCATACAATCTCGCTCCGCTGTGTTTGTTTTATAGCAATTCACATTTAACATCTGTTGTGTAAAGAACCTGTGATATTAATTACCATTTTTATTTATGTTAAGTTCTTACGTAAAACAAAGTGTTAAGCAATAAATGTTGTACTTGATTACTTTGCTATTATTAGAACCTAGTCAGATTCTTTACATGTTTATGATTCGTTCCCTGGTGAAGGCTGTAGCAGACAAACATAATGGTAATCTAGTTCAAATCAAAGTCTTAATGTTTAAAACATATCAAATGTTGCATATATTTAGGTCTTGTTTCATTTTATACAGTCTTCAATTCCGACAAAAATCATTAACCATCACATCAATCATTGATCTTATTATTATAAATAATAGTTTGTTTGTGTTGAACTCTTACTAGATTTTAAAAAGAATGATATGAATTAATAAACCTGTATACTACTTTATCTCTAAATCATATTATTAGCTCTTTTAACATTAATGATATAAACTTGTATTTTGTAATTTTGATTTGCAGTGCAGTGCAATCACAAATGTTATCAATCCATGTTAACGAGCAAAATAATAACATGTTAATAACCAGTTCCAATGCAGAATGTATTTGATGGTCCCTCTTGAAAAGTCATATTTAAACCTTTGGTCAGTGATTTAGCAAGATTGTGTACACGTTTTTAAAACTTTACTTCAGATGTGGGTTTTATGTTATTATCATTATAGTGAGCAAAACTTGTAGTATATAAGAGATGTAAGTGGTGAAATATATCTTTATAGGCTACAATATTATTAGGTGTTTAACTTTTCTCGAAAGATTGCTTCCTCTTAACCAAGGAGTAACAGCTGATATGTGAGGACTACCATCAGTTATAACAACAAAATGTCAAAATACATTACGATTAAATTGAATTCATAAATATACTCAAAACCAAAAGAAATATAACATTCTAAGGTTATTTCCACTTGACACAAATGATACTCGCATTCTGCAAATCTAGACTGGTGAAAAGCGAAAAGGTTGAGATCACAGAACCTAGAACTACATTAAACACATTCTTAATTGATGATCCATTATCAAAGAAAACATAAAGAAAATAGAAAAAATGAGATGCAGTTTATAATTAACATTAAGTTTTAGAAGCACGTAAGGACACTTAAAATCAATACAGTTCCATGCAAAGTTTGCATGGTATCAGCGTATTGTTATCAACTCAAAGATTCTATGATAATAACAACCCATGCTGTTATCTGTGGGTCAAGAAATTGAAAATATAAAACATATATTGCACTTTTCAATATTTTGCAGAAATGTTTTATTCTATTCCTGTTAAGGGATTAATTATAATAAAAACCTTCAAGTCGTTCAGTACAATAACCTACACGTGCACGTGCTTCCTGTCGGCATTGTAACTTCATTGTATTAAAGATGTCTACATGTCTTAAATTTGATAAACTGATAATGAATCTTTGACATTTCATAAGCGCTATTCATAAGCATCAAATGGTTTAAATTTAATCAATTTTATATTTTTCAGTTAATACTTTCAAAGTTTTCTATATAAAATAGCTCAAAGCAATCAGAACATCCTCGGCTATTATCTATAATAACCTCGGAAACAATACGGATTGAAAGTAGTTCTACCACGTGGTTTCAGGTGTTAACAGAAACAGAGATAATGTAAAACGAATGTTTATTTTTGACATCCAAAAGAAAAGTAATGTTTGTTTCGGTACTCTTATGCTTGAAAACATGTCTGACAACAATTTGTAATTTAAATATGCCCATTGATGTTCAATTTTAAAAAAAATCCGACTTAATGTCAACAGGTTGGTTTTTTTGTTCTTTCGGTTTCTACAACTATAATAATAAATATATAAATAATGTATTGTTTGCTTTTGTACCTATTAATTAACTTATTTTAGGTGGACCTTTACTACATATATTGGAAATAAACTTGTCAACAACTCGCAGCATTAAAACACTATTTGTTTACATGTTTAGTTTCTTAGCGTAGGTTAGACCGAAACACTGCATCTGTTCTGTGTATTCATACTATTGTGTTCGAGGTCCTTATTCAAAGACTGACGGAAAGGGCCGAAAAGTTGCGACTGTAGCGCGAAGTTGACGAAAAAAATCAAGATCACAAATTAGCGGCATGTGTTTTGTTTCCGACTTATCCTGTAGTAATTGTACCCTATTATTTTTATTTAATATGTATTAAATGCGCAAAGAGACTGTATTGCAGTAAATTAATGTATCCATTTCTAATCACTATCATCTAGTATCATGTTTAGTAACCATACTTAAAGCATTTAGATATTGTATTACTGACAGCAGATTGGTTAATACATTACATTCATTTGTACAAACTTCTTCCATTCTTTACACCATGTTTTTACACCATCACCTTGCAGACTAACGATGTTTATGGTTTTGCCTAACGTTATATATATTGAGTTCACTCGTAAATTACTTCCCATTGATGACCATCCTCAAGGGTTAACGATAATGGTTTGGGTGCTAACGATATGATGTGTTAATGTCATTTATATTAATTGGTATACGCTTCTTGTTATAATAACAAGGATATAATGATCTTCTTGCATGGTAACGTTTACCGATTTTTACTTATAACTATTTGCTTATACTCGCATTATAGTGCATTGTTTGAACCTAATTCCAAACAATGTTACAATGCCACCAGTTGACCACTTCTTCTTGTACTGACCAGTGTCTATATAGAAACTGTTAGATTGATTTTAAAGGAAACTGGACGGAAACGGAGAATACTTTATTTTTTGTATGATCAAGTGAATCAATAATTTCGTATTTAAGAGGATACATCATTGTGTGGAATTTAAATAAGGCACAAACAATAAAAGAAAAACAAATATAATGGAACCGGCGCATAGTAGGAAACTAAAGCAACAAGAAATCATTCAAAGGGTAATATTGCTGTTACAATTCTAAATGTGAATAATAAGATCAATTTATCTATGTTATACTCTGGATTACTCAACGCATACATTAAGTTTCTATAATAAATTGCTGTTGGTTTAGCTTTGTAGTGCATGCAATTTAATATTGAAGAAGTGTTACGCTTAAGCATAAACTTTACAAAATAAAAATAAAGTTCTATATTAGCAATCATCTCTTGAATTATTTAAATATGAAATACGAAAAAAGAATTCACGTAGCATTTTAAATTGTAGCTGCTTATCACAGTTTCGAACTTATTTTACAGCTAAAGTTTGCAGCGAACGCGTTGTGGCTTTATTGTTATATTCAACTGCTACTTAAACATTGCTAAAATAAACCAAATAATTTGTAATCAATAAGCTGATCATTGAACAGTCGATGAATCAATCAATTGTATTTTGTATTTATTTTAATGTCCAAAGCGGTTTTAATTTTACAAATTTTGTGATATTATCAAAACATCCATGTAAAAGTTTGGGTAAATATTTTACTTCTTTAACATTTAATTTAATAAAAAAATATGTAACGTTTCATTAGAATCTGCCTGTATATTACAACAAAAATATCATGCGAATATTTTATATATAAATTCAAATTTCCCATCAATAACTCATAATTTGTATATAGTGCATGTATTCTTATAACTTGACTAATGCGTTTTTATAAAATTTACCAAACAAAAAAGCTTCCGTAAACAATATGTTAAAGAAGCCCGGTTTCACATGTGATTTCTCTTGGGAGAGTCTGAATAATGTAAATATTACAATAAGACAAAACATATTATTTTCTATATGATTCTACGATTAATGAGGTTGGATGCTCCTGGATAATATATTTATATCATTTAAGGATTAATATCTTTGCATGTATTTATTTTCAATTTGCAATAAGTATAAAATACTTTATAGTAATAACAGTCTGAATCGAACATTAAATTAATGAAAAATATAAAAATGCATTCGACTCTCATTTATAACTTGCTTCTAAGCTTTTACTCATTTGAAATATTACTACTATTTTTCTTTGTTTGATGAACTTGTGAAAGGACCGGAAAAAATCTTAATATTTCATTTACACGTAATTTTCTCTAAACTGTTATGGTAATATATTGATAACTTAAGTGATCAGAATAAATGGTCTGCAATACCAAAAATGATAATGTTGAACTCATTTAGTATCATATGCGTCCACAAACATCGAAACAAATATATATGACCGTTGCTGTAAGGTTGGGATGCATGATCCGTTATTGTCTATATAAAGCTGATGATAAGTTTTTTACATCAAAACACTATTATCCTCAAAAAATAATTCATAATCAATATCTTGGAACTCACTATTACATTTTAACATTTAAAGAAGTATTTGAAAAAATATCTTAATGCTATATATTTACATGTTTATGCTTATCAATATTCATATGCTTATGGAAAATGTACCTTTTGTAGATCAATGGACTTTAACTGGAAACTGTTAAAAGTATTTTTAATTAGAATTCTTCGAATTGATTCTTGGGGAATAAAATTGAAATAGGACAACTTCAGGAACTCTTATTGTTGAGTTCTATAGAATATTTTGTAAAAAATCAGAAAAGATGAGAACAATTGGAAACATAAATTTAAATATAAATTCATGATGTATTTCTTGCATATGAATGACATAAACAACCGTTTGCATTATTCAAGACTTTTAAAAGTTTCTATAAACTGCAAGACCACTGAATGAAAGTTCATTATTTTCCCCCTGATACTGCACCTGTTGTCGTTTCTCAGTGTTAAATGTGTTGCCATAATCCGTATTTAACAGCGAAATAAATTTGTTAATAGATGATAATCTATCATAGAAAACCTTGCTCACAGTGCTGCCAAAATGTATTATGCTTAATTACAACGTGCTCTCGTGCAATCATATTGAATTAATTATTTCAAGATTTATACTTGTACTTACTAGAATCATTTTGTTTACAGAGAATGTCTTTGTTGCTATATTTGTTTTATATATGTATACAAAAACATTGGAATAGATTCAAAAATGATTAAAGTTGATGCAAAAATACATTATGAAAATAGTAAGAAAAAAAGACAAAATCAATGTATCATTCAAGGCAAACAAATACACATGAAAATCAAAACGTAAGAACATAATGAGTGAATTTACAATACGTGTTATGACAAATTTACTGTTTTCAGACTAACACTAATGAAATGTGGCATTCATTGGGATGTTGTCAGTATATTGTCAATGTATTGACACCTTAGGTGTAAACAATAGCTGTTATGCCAGGAACGTGTCAATTAGCCTAAAAAATGCGGTTTGTATTTAGTTGAATGATGACCACACATTTACATGGATTCAAAACAGAAGAATGTCTGTTAGTATATATAACAAACAATGATTTCAAAATATATATGACATAATTTATCTTAGAAAATCTTTTAACAATTAATACAAATTAAGAAATTGAATTCTATTTCATCAGTATGAAGAACATGAACCTTGTGCTCTAAGTTTAATTCAGACCTTTTTGTTACATTTGTAAAAATAATAATCCGTAGATGATAAAGCCAAAGTTGTGATTTACAAAAAATCATTAGGACGATGCTAAAGTCTAACTTTTACAAATTTAATGTAATTGGTAAGTCAACACGAACAAAGCATCGTGAAGAGTCTGTATAATCTTTTTTTCCAACAACATAATGGCTTTAAAAACTACAGTGACAATGTCGGAAAAAACATAGGAATTGAGTCATATTTTTGCAGCTTTTGAAGTTAAGACTAACAGATTCTAAGATATAAAACAATTGAAAACCTAAAGAAAGTACATGTATATCGCCCTTAAAATGTTGTTTTTTAAATAATTTATATTCCTTTTTTAATTACCTTTAAATTTTCTGTTAAATATACAGGTATAAACTTACTACGATAGAATCATCATTCACAAGTAAATACATATAGTTTCGTCATGGTATGTTCGTTCTTTAACATCATGATTGAGAACACAACAGTAATGAGAAATAGGACATTTTCTACATATCCTTAGCGTTATGATTATACGTACAATATTTGTTATTTCTATAAGCTGGCAAAAAAGTCAGAAAATACCTGTACGGTTGAAGACGGTGATGACCAGCGGCAAACATTTATGCAAACAACTGAGGAAGTGTACTTGTGATTTATTACGTAATCATATCATTAGAAAGGTTTTGACAAACTATAAATTGTAAACAAATACACATATATCAGTTGAAATCAAACGAATACAGAAGAACATCATTCCATTATGTTTCATGAAGTATCGCTTGTATTTTTCAAGCATCTTAATCAAATTAATGCAGATGCTAGAATAAAGAAAGCAATATACATTGTGTGCAACAAGAAGATTTTATGAAATATGCACGTGCAAACGGTGTGCCTTAATAACATTCAATCAAACAAGAGTGGAACAATGAGTTGAAGCCGAAAACATGTGGATACATTATAGTAATTGTGGTAATCACGAGTGACAATCAATTAGATGTCTGTCACAAAGGCAGTGAGTTCCAGGACAGTCGGTTCAATGTTATCTTACTTTAAGAGAACACATGTTGGATTAACAAAACGGAAAGTTTACAATATAAATTGATGATATATTACTGTGAATAAAATAGCTGAAAAAGTGAATATAATAAGATTTAAAAATAAAACATATTAATAAAAATCTTGGATTAACATAATAATGGAGCGACCACACAGTCGAAAACTAAAACAGCAAGAAATCGTACAGAGGGTAATTTTTAATTGATATATAAAATCACAATTCTTACTTTAAAATTTAAAATGCGTATGATAGAAACTTAGATTTAAATGTACAGGATGATTCTGGGACATTGCATAGATTTTTATTCTGTTTATGATATTATTTTAGAATTATATTCATGAAATTTTATTTATATATCAACATTTCAAACCTTTCCAAAAGAGACTTGCGGATACATTGTGTCAGTTTGTACATTTCAAGCAACATTTTCCCTTTTAAATCAATTAAGTTTTTTTGTTTAAAAAATAACGGTTCATTTATAAATTTGAATTAATGTCAAATTAAAAGAATAAATCGTCCGTCTGTTTTAAGTTCTAAATTGAAATTAAAAAGAAGAAAATATAACAATAATAAAGACATATACGAGGGGTTATCCAAAAATTCGTGGACTTCTTTAATATCGTTTGAACGTCACTGTATATTGTAATGAAATTTTATCAGCATATATTGTAGAATATTATCAACATGTTTTGAAAGGAACAGTTAACTGCGTCAATAAATAATGATATTATATTTAATTTAGTTTTAAATAAGTACATACACGGCACCCGGCGCACGGTAGAAAAACGCAATTAGTCATCGTATATTTTTTGCTAAAAAACTACTAATTAACGTAGAAAACCCGCTAAACATCGCATATTTCTTTTATGATCTCATTTAAGTAATTCTTTAAAATTATGGATGTCATTTCCGTTAATATTTGTTGAAATCGCCAGAAACGCCAGACGGCGATATTGTTTACAACGGGAAAATGATGGACAGGCAGTTATTAGAAAATAGCGTGATCATAGAATTTTGTTGTAATTTGGGAATGACACTAATAAACACGTGTGGAAAAAAACAGAAGGCGAACAAAGAAAATAAAATTTCACTATCATTAGTGTTTAAGTGGCATACAAATTAGTGATGGACTTTACTTTGTTAAGCAGTAATGGTTATTGACTGCGTAACGTTAAAGCATAAGTTGTACGTTAAATATTATGACGTTGACGTCAATAACGTTTTGGAGTGTGCCGCTGTCGCTGACATGTGTTTATGTAAAATTAAATATTGTTGTAATATAAGAAGTTACTAACATGAATTTTTCTGTATTTATTTGTTACTTATTCTTCTAAACAGTGTAAGAATTTCAAATCAATATCTCAAATATATTTTACGCAACAAAGAAAGTCCACGAAATTTTGGATAACCCCTCGTATAGTTATTTTATCATGTTATACCCGTTTCATTTTGTGCATTTAAGCATGTTAAAACAAAACCTTTACGTCATTGTTTGGTTCCACATTTATGTCTTATATCACCAAACCCCATCTTTTTTATGTAATGCTACACTAATAACATTATGAAAACTTAGCATAATGTATAATTTTTATCGATTTTGCTCGAATACTGTTGTCTTTAAAACCATTATATTTTCAAATGGTTGGAATGTACAGAGTAAATAACCAAGATTTCTTCATGAAGTGAACAAAAGATACAAAGCATCATAAGTTTTTAAAAGAATTACTTTAAAATATGATTATATTAATGTATTAAGTTTTCTATAACCAATATTTCGATGTTAATATTGATTTACTGTAAACATGGTATATAAAAAAACAACAACAAAAAAAAACCCCAACTCTTTGTTTGATATACGCATGGTAGAATATACTCTTGTTTGATTCTTTAAAGAATTATGTTTTTTCTTTTCTTTATGATGAATGATCACTATTCTGATATTCTGTCCATCGTCGAATTAAAAGTTCTTTAAATCATGCTGCCAATGATTGTTGCCCTTGTGTGGCTGAGATTTTAATCCTAACCCGCTAAAGCCGAGAGCGGATAGCTCTTGCCGTCAAGACAACGTCTTGTAGTCCGACCATGCCCTTATATTATTGGTAGCCTACTTGTATATTTTTATATTGAAATTCTTTTAATTTGAAGACAATGTTTCCAATTACATGCAGAGCAAATCCATTACAAAATTGAATGTCCATAACGTATCATTTTTAGCCTAATTAGCATATTTTTAATATTTCAATTAATATATTTCCACGTGAATTACCTAAAATACCGAACGAGATTTGTTAATTTGAAACTATAAATTAAACATAGTTTTGCATACATGAATAAGTGTAGTTAATATCTTGTTGCAAGTTATAACAATGTCTGCAGGCATTATTGATTTACCTACAATCGTTTTGCACTCATGCTTAGTATAAAAGAGACATGAAGTTGATAATTATGCTTACCACCGATGTACCTTTTTGCAAATGATTTATTACCATTCCAAATTAAAAACCTGTCAGAATAGTTTTTTTGTATTAAATGTAATAGGTTAATGGGAAATGCAGATGCATATTCTGATGTTGTATGAAATTCTTTGTCATTTAGAAGTAAAATATGAAATATCCAAGGATATCAATTACATGTTTATTTTAATGATACATTTAAGTATATATAATATTACAATAGTGAACCTTTACTTAAGGTATTCAAATGATATTCACTCCCTTATTCAGAAAAAAAATGTGTCTATACATGCAATAATAACATTATCTTATATTATCAAACACGAAATACTTCAAGGATAAAAGTTATGTAAGGCTTTGTTGTTACTTTTATGTATTTGACTTTTTAATGCAAGTATCAATGTAGGCTTAGTAATTAATGAATTAATGTTGAATTCTGCTTAAGCCGGTGCTAGGGGGCGTGGACGGTAACATGCACTTTCCAGTGCGTCCATGAACAGGCTCAATCAAACCGAGCCTGCAACATTTTACAATTTTGCCGTGTTGGGCTTTCTTAAGGGATTCTGTTTTTCTCTATTTTAGTCTTATTTTTTCTCATTATATTCTACCTATTCAATTCAAAACATGTATGTTGTATGTTCAATATTAGAGTGAATAATAGTACGACATTTAATTTTCACTATGACTTACTTAAGAATATACAAGTATGATTTCATGCATTTTCCTAATCCCAAACACGACAAAGCAAAACTTTGCGTATATTTTCGTCCTACTTAAAACAAAACCCACAGAAAAAAGATACCTGAGTATATAGTTACATAAAACCAATGAAGCTTGTGGTTTAAGACCGGTGGTAAATGTTTATTGGGTATTTATCATGTTTTATCATGATGTGTTAATTGGATAAGCGTATTACGGTACATTAGCGTTCTACTTTTTTCATAAGGATGAAAGGATTTAAGTATAGCGCAAATGCATTGTTGCTTGCTATTGTAATTTAAAATGCATTTATAAAGCAAAAGTGTTAATTTGTAAAGTTTATTTTTCTGTTAGCATAAATAGATATTATAAACAACCTTGAACTATTTCACTTTTACTATTTCCTAGTCATATGTTTTGCAACTTCTTCGAATGCATGCAATTTGAAATAATTCAAATGTTCAAAAATATTTCTTTAAGCCTTATATCAATAAGCATCATATAAAGGTGCGACGACATCATCCACATAGTTTTTTGTAATACGTAAGAAGAATATGTTATTGACTCAGTTGTTCAAAGAATGCTCAAACACCATCTGTTACTTTATTGCTAAAAAACCGTTTATACATAGAAACAAAAATATACTTACTGAAGAGATGTTAGAAAAATAAACCTCATATTTTTCTGGCATGCAGGTAATCAACAAGTTATAATGTTCAATAATTGTTGGTAAAAAATGTTCTTCGTAGTTTTTTTTACAAAAATGGGTATAGATTTTACAACTTTCATATTTTCACTATAAAAAAGTATCATTTCACAGTTCATTGTAGACATGTTTTGCAAAGAAACTTTGCGGAGTATATTGTGGCTGTTTACGACTTATCTTTTTCCCGGAAACTCCAAAAAATGCGAAATCATAAAACTAAAGGATGACGAAATTCATAATGCAAAATTTGCTGTTGCTGTGTCTACGTATTTTCAAAAGACGACAAAAGGAGGACAACGCTATGACACATAAAATGTTTGATTTATAGAATTGGTCGTGTTTTTGAATCATATTCACACCTGTCGTGTTTTAATAATTTGAGGCGCAAATTCAAAAAGTCGAAAACACAAAAAAATAACAGTTTAATCTGTTTGTCCTTTCGCATTTTCGCATTCTGTGTTTTAGGATGAGCCTGTTGTACACGTACATCAATGACTGTATTACTCAACGTCTGTTGTAAGGCATAGGTGATAATTCAGCACTTGCATAACCCGAAGATGAGAAAAAGCGAAAACACAACTTTGCGGCAAAAAAGCGAAAATGCAAATGTTTTGCATCTTTGTGACAAAATTGGAAAATAAAGCACCAAATATTTAGAGAGAAGAAATAATTTCAAATCTAAATATATTCTTTTATTTCACTATAGTTAACATGAAAACATTTTACATATTAATTACAAATTACCTTAATGATAAAACGATGTGAAGGTTTTACCATTAATGGAGCTGTAATTGTTGAATTTCTTAAGGAGTTGTTTTGACTGAAAACACTGCAGAAGGTTTATTTTAAGAGTATCTTAGTATTCAACTTGGATTAGAATATTGGAGCTGAATATATTAGAATCTTACGGGACGTGGTGGCTTCGAGTATATATATGGTCCATTATTATTTGTAACCCTTTCAATCAATAGCTTTATGAATAAATTTTAGTTGCACGTTTGTAAACGTTATTCAGTTTCAGGTTCGTTTACAATGTTAATTTTGTTGAGTCGCGCTCGTGGTTTACAATAGAGGATACAGTATACAAAGGAAAAAACAAGACAATCATTGTAAGATAATTTTTTGACAAATGTTCATCGAATGCCAATGGTACCTTTCTTTTATTGTGCATATAGAAACTAATAGACAAATTATAATAAACCTGATGTAAGCAGTCAACATTCCATCGTAAAACCTGTTAATATTGAAACATTCATGACATAGAATTCACTCAAACAATAAAGCACGAGAATACAGATACCGAAGAATCTATCAACGAAAGACATAAAGAAAATGGCAATTAGCATGCAGAGAAAGATAATTCCGCTGACAAGTGTTTCTCGTTAGACTGCAATGCCTTACATTTAATAGTGATTGTTTTATATGACCACAAGCAAACATTTCTTAGAGTCTGTTTGAATCTAACAATGTGATATGTTAATATTATTAGAATAGCTGATAATAATAAACAATTATTCGTTGCTATCTTTGTCATATAGAAGTTACGAGCATTTATACTTTTCAAAAGGCTGCGTTGAACGGTTGGAATAGTGTTAACATTTTCCAATATCGTTATTGCAATTTTTCAATTGCAAATTCTTTGGTTGGATATATATATATAAGATATTCGGCGACAAGTGTTTGATTCTGAATTAGCTTAAGTTTCAATATTTGATTTTCTTTTCAATGTTGAATCAAAAGGCTCTTTAATAAGGTTATGAGAATTATTAATTTGATCATCGTCTTTGATCAAGTCTCTCTAATGTGGTTTTGCTAAGTGTGTTCAGATATATTGTGATATATGCAAACCTACTGTAAATTAAACAAAACTAAAACATTATACTTTTAAATTCATGTTGGACATGTGAAAAGATACTTTGATATGAATTAATCGAAACATTATAACTGGAGATTTTAATATGGAACGATCTCATAGCCGAAAACTCAAGCAACAAGATATCGTGAGAAGGGTACTTTATTCATATTTTAGTTATAGATATATTATTTTTTTCGAAACAATGATTTTACTTTCATCCTCACTGATCCTTTGCAAACTTATATTTTTATCTTATATTTTCACTTGCTTGTATATTCCGTATGAGCTTATCCAATATTTGTCTTCTTTACTAGCCCGGGTAAGTAAACGAAGGAACACCAAATGTTTATAGAAACCTATTGATTGATAGTACAAATCACTTTGGCATTCATTTATTTTAAAATATCATAATGAAAATATGATAGGTTAAAATGAAAGAAGTATCAGATAATGTATCCTTTGATGGCATAAACGATTTGGAAAGATCAATTTTTCATATCTTGATTCCTTTCACGAATACTTTATCTTGAACAAACATGTACAACATGTATTTCGATATATTTAGATCTGATATCATATAGTTATATTGAATAATAACTACGTACTATTTATGGCAGAATGGGGCATAACTTAACATTGTTTTCTTTGCCAGAATACTAATAGCTGTAATAAACACTTATTTAAAGTAGCATGTTAATAAATACTAACTGAATTTATATACTTGTTCATATTTATCATGTTATTTTTATGCTAGAATATCCTAAACTTATAAATGAAATTATATAATAATAAATGCTGTATTTGCTTTTTTGATAACATTCTATCAATAATTTGAGTAGTTTTTACATGTGATAAAATTACTATTCACGAATGTTTATTTATTTTGCTGGTTTCAAACTAACAATCTTAATATGTATCTCTTTATGAAAACTACATTTTCGTACTTTATTTTGATTATGCGTTGTGCTTTGTGACAATTATGTGGCGATTAAGATAAAAAAACTTGTATCTGACATCATTATTCATTCTTCAAACTAAAGATGTGTACAATGACGATACCAGCGCATAAAAGTGAGTGTGATGTAGAGACAAGGTCTAACATGATCTTTCAATTCTTCAAAATCAAACTTAAGTTTTCATATTTATATTTTTGATTGGTTGGGATTTACTTCCAGCATAACTGGCGGAGGAAGACCTCAGGTCCTTCCGCGTGTTATTTCAGCTTAAGAATTGTTAACAATGCTTGTGTATCAAATTTGACTATTCATTGGAATGATAGACTACTGTTATAGTCAGGATAATCTTTTATGTAATGCTCTACAATGCCAATTTGTAATTTTAACGTCACTTACCTAAGATATGTTATATGCATTGCAATAAACGATTTATGTATCCAATTGTTCGTTTATACACATTGATTTTAGTTCGATTTTGGCTGTAGCTATAATCTATTAAAACATTATCGAATATGTTTCTTGAACCAACTAATGCTAAGCAATAATTGTAAAGTTTCTTCCTCAAGGAACAACGATTTGCCCCTGACAGGGATTAAACCCATGCGGTCAGCCATCCTTAGATTACAAGTCCGATGCGTTAACCACTCGGCCACGCCTCAACTTTACTTTTTGTGCTTGCAATTTAATTTTCTAATTATACTTGCAATAGTAATATAGTATATCATTTTAATTTCAGTGTTGTTTCTTTTCCAACAGGAATGACACTATAAAGTAGGAGGAAGGTTTTCATCACAATTAACTTTTCATAACATAAGGTGTATTTTCATTGGCAAAGCAAACTGTACCTGAAACATTAAGAATATTTTTTTCTTGAATGCCTCAGAATCCTTAGATATGTATCGATTGACAAAGTTACTATTCAGTTGATACTACAGCATTCCAGTGTTTTCTTAATTTAACTGATATTCTTGAATAATCGCCATGCTGAACAGGAATTGTAGATATAATAATGATTTTTAATCTAGTGATAAAGTAACAACTGTTAAAAGACGTGATACGGTTATTCTGTGTTGTTAATGTTGTATTTTCTTGTTTGCATATTTAGTTTGGTGATATATTTAAGTAAACATTTTCACAGTTATAATGTTATCCCGAAGTCTGTGTGAGATAATTACCTTATATTAACCATAAGACTACTTGTGGTAACTGATTATACCTATGCGACCAGCGCAAACGAGAATCAGCTGTTCGCTGTTGAGTCAACACTTATTAAATGAAAATGAAAAGTTTCTTCCACGATTGAAATTAGTATTCTTTAGAATATTAAGTGGAGGGAGCTTTGGAGTTAAATTGAACAGTCCTTGATTAAACCTTAAAAAACTTAAGATTTATAAACATCGATAACATTTTTTTTTTAAATTTGAGAAGTATGATATAGCAACCAAATCATAAACAATACAAGTGATCCGGCTCACTTCAATCAAAAGATAATATCAGAAACTTTGCAATTATAAGGTTCATTTGGTTTTTGTTTCTATGATTTTTTTTCAAAAGTGGATTTGGCAGTAAAATATCTTAGATTTAATATTTCTAGCTTTTTATACTTTTTTATGCTTATCAAGATGAAGTATCAATCGCTTAAGTGTTTTGAACACTGAATTTTTGAATTATTGTAATAAAGTGAAATATGTTTTCCAAGTATGCGGATTTGTGCTATTTCTTTATTCTAAATTAGATGTACTCTTTTAAATTATATTATGCATTTATTTATATAAGTTAATTAACCTACATGGATTCTTGCCAAATAAGCCACTAGTAATGTCGTCTCGCACTGCTTATGTAGTTGTCAAATATGTTGCGTTTAATCCAAGAATACATCAATGGTCAGTATAATTGTCTGTCTAGTATAGATACTTTTAAACACCACTTAATATATAAATTCAAATCTTTTTTTTTACATCCTTGTCATAGAATTTATATTGCACTATCATTTATGCCCATTAGAAGAAAAACTACTAGTAATAACTTTGTTCTGAAAGTCTTATATAGATAAATCAAGTCAAATGAGTTAAATGGCTCGGCAATCAAATCAAAGCTTTAATAATTATATATACATGTATAAAATGAAACAAATATTTTAGAAAGATATTAAAGAACATATCGGGCAAAAGAACACTACGTTTGCATACACTAAAATCATCCATATTATTTCCTTTGTTTTTGTTTGTTTGCTTTTAGAAACGTCATACACATTTAAAGGGTCAAGAAGTTGAAAATATAAAAGGTGTATTGCACTTTTCCTGTCCTGTAAATGGATTAATTACAAGAAACATTAAGTCGTCAGTACAATAACCGCACGCAAACGTGGTTCCCTATCGGTTTTGTAACTTCTTTTTATAAGTTATGTCTACATGTCTCAAATTTGATAAATTTATAATGAAACTTTGACATTTGAAATAATCTATTGTCTGTGTTTAGGCTAATGCGCTATTTCTAAGCATCAAATGGTTTAAATTAAAGTAATTTTGTATATACTTTAAAGTTAATACTTTCAAAGTTTTCTATAAAAAATAGCGCGAAATTGACGGAAAAAAACACGATTACAAGTTAGCGGCATGTGTTTTCTTTTCGACTAATCCCATAAAAATTGCACCCTGTTATTTGATATAGTGACGTTATTGCAGTAAATTATTATATCCATTTCTAATCACTTACTTCTAGTATAATGTTTAGTAACCATAGTTAAAGCATTGTCTTATTGTCTTACTGACAGCAGTTTGTTTAATACATTATATTCATTTGTACAAACTTCTTCTATTCTTTACACCATGTTTTTACACAATCACCTTTGCAGACTAACGGTGTTTATGGTTTTGCCTAACGTTACATCTATTGAGTTCATCCATAAATTACTTGCCATTGATGACCATCTTCAAGGGTCAATGATAATGGTTTGGGTGCTAACGATATGATGTCTTAATGTCATTTAAATTAGTTGGCATACGCTTCTTGTTATTATAACAAGGATATAATGATCTTTTTGCTTGCAAACGTTTACCGTCTTATCATTATTTGCTTATATCATGGTACATTGTTTATACATAGTTCCCAACAATGTTTCAATGCCACCAGTTGACCGCTTCTTCTTGCACTGACCAGTGTCCATATAAAAATTGTTGAATTGATTTCAGAAGAAACTTAACAAATATTGTACAGAAACGGAGAATACTTTATTTTTGTATGATCAAGTGAATCATTATTCTGTGTTTAAGAGGATATATCATTGTTAGGAATTTAAGTAAGGCACGGAAAAGAAAAGGAAAACAATTATAATGGAACCAGCACATAGTAGGAAACTAAAGCAACAAGAAATCATTCAAAGGGTAATTAAGCTGTTTCAATTTTAATAAATTAAATGTGAAGAATAAGATCAAGTTATCTAATATATGTAATACTCTGGATTACTCGACGCATGTATTTGTTACTTTAATAAATTGCTGTTGGTGTAGCTTTGTAGTACATGCAATTTAATATTGAAGAAGTGTTAAGTATCAGCATCAACTTAACAAATTAAAAATATAATTCATATTTTAGCAATCATCTCTTAAATTTTATAAATATGTACGAAAAAAGAATTGACGTAGCATTTTGAATTGTAGCTAATTATCACAGTTTTGAACCTAATTTACAACTGAAGTTTACATTTGCAGTGAATGCCTTGTGACATTATTGCTATATTAAGCTGCTACTTAAACATTGATATTAAAATAAAGCAAATCATGTGTAATCAATATGCTGATTGTTGAGCAGTCGTTAAATCAACCAATTGTATTTTTGTATTTATTTTGATGCCCAAAGCGTTTTGTAATTTCACAAATTTTGTGAACTAAAATTTTGGGTACATTTTAACTAATTTAACATTAAAAAATGGTGTTTAGAAACTACCTTTATATTACAACAATAATACTATGCGAGTATTTTATATATACATATAAATTTTCCACCAATAACTCATGAATTGAATTTATTGCATACTAGTATATAGTTATAAGCTGACTAATTCGTTTTTATAAAATTTACCAAACCAAAAAGCTTCCGAAAACAATATATTACAGAAGCACGGTTTCACATGATATTTCTCTTTTGAGAGCCAGAATAATGTAAATATTACAATAAGACAAAACATATTACTTTCTATATAATGATTAAATTTGAGGTTGTTGGATGCTCCTGGATACAATATTAATCTCATTTAAAGATTAATATCTTTGCATGTGTTTATTTTCAATTTATACTTCATAGCAATAACAGTCAGGATTGAACATAAACTAATGAAAAGTATAAAAATGTATTCGACTGTCTTACAAAAATCTTAATACTTCATTTACTCGTAATTTTCTCTAAACTGTTATGATACGAAATTGATAACTTAAGTGGTCAGAATAAATGGTCTACTATACCATAAATTATAATGTTGAAATCATTTAGTATCATACGCATCAACAAACATAGAAACAAATATTTAAGAATGTTCCTGGTAAGTATTTAAAAAAATATCCTAATGCAACATTACATACATTTGTTCTTTCTATTTATGATATTTTTATGGAAATTGTGCCAACTGTAACCAAATCTACTTTACTTGAAAAGGTTAACCTTTATTTAGGAAATATTCCCAGATTATTCATCAAATTGAACTAAAACACTTTTTTACTTTTTTAGTATTTTTAATTGGAATTCTTTGTATTCATTCCTGACAGACAAATGTTTTGTGTTCATAACTGGGACAACGTTAAGAACTCTTTAAGTTGAGTACATGTACTTCAGAATATTTAGTAAAAAATTATAAAATGACAAGAACCATCGAATCAAAAAATATGTTTATGATGTATTTCTGCATATGAATGACATGCATTATTCGTGATTGTTAAAAAACTGTAAGACCATTGAATGAAAAAAGTTCATTATTTAAACAATGATACGGATCTTTTGTCGTTTCTCAGTGTTAAATGTGTTGCCATAATCCGTTTCTTTTTAACAGCGGAATATAAATAGATGCTTATCTATCATAGAAAACCTTGCTCACAATGCTGCCAAAATATATTATGCTTAATTACGTCGTGCGCTCGCGCAATCATATCAAATTAATTATATCAAGATTAATACTTGTACTTACTAGAATCATTTTGTTTAAATATAATGTTTTTGTTGCTATATTTGTTTTATATATGTATACACAAACATTTGAATAGATTCAAAAATGATTAAAGTTGATGAGAAATCCATTATAAAAATAGTCAATCTATGTATCACTCAAGGAAAACAAATACACATGAAAATTAAAACGTAACAACATAATGAGTGAATTTACAATACGTGTTGTGACAAATGTACTGACTAACACTGATGAAATGTGGCGTTTACTACGATGTTGTCAGTATATTGTCGGTGTATTGACACCTGAGGTGCAAAAAATAGCTTTAATGCCAGAAATGAGTCAGGCAGCGTAAACAATGCGTTTTAGTTGAATGATGACCACACATTTGCATGGATTCGAAACATTAGAATATCTGTTAACACATATAACATACATTGATTTCAAAACATACATGACAGAATTTATATTACTAAATAGATTTTTTTAACAAAACACAGAATTGAATTGTATTGTATCAGTAAAAAGGACATGAACCTTGTGCTCTAAGTTTAATTCAGACTTTTTTGATAAACAAGTAAAATAGTAATTCCCAGACCATAAAGCCAAAATTGTGATTTACAATAAAATCATAAAGACGATGCTAAAGTCTAACTTTTACAATTTAATGTAATGGGTGAGTCAACATGAACACAGCATATTGAAAAGTTTGTATAATCATTTTTTTTCCAACAACATAATGGCTTTAAAAACTATAGTGACAATGTCGGAAAAAACCAAAGACATTGTGTTACATGTTCGCAGCTTTTGAAATTAAATTATAAAAGATGTTGAGATATAAAACAATTGAAACACTAAATACAATCCATGTATATCGTTCGTTGTTTAATTTATATTCCTCTTTGATTTAATAACCTTTAAAAATTTTGTTAAAAAATATATAGGTATAAACTTTCCATGATAGAATCATCATTCAAAAGTAACTAGTTGCATTATCGCATGTCCGTTCTTTTACATTTTGATTGAGAAACCTAACGTAATGAGACATAGGACAATATCTACATATCCTTAGCGTTATGATTATACGTACAATATTTGTAATTTCTATAAGCTGGCAGAAAATCAGAAAATACCTGTACGGTAGAAGACGGTGATGACCAGCGGCAAACATTTATGCGAATAACTTAGGAAGTGTACCTGTGATTTATTACGTAATCATATAATTAGAACGGTTTTGACAATCTTTTATTTGTAAACAAATTCTCACATATTAAATCAAATGAATACAGGAGAACATCATTCCACTATGTTTCATGAAGTATCGCTTGTACTTCCCAAGCATCTTAATCAAATTAATGCAGACGTTAGAATAAATAAAGTAATATACATTGTGTGCAACAAGAACATCTTTTCAAATATGCGCTTGCAAACGGTGTGCCTTAATAAGATTCAATCAAGCAAGCGTGGAACAATGTGTTGAACCCGAAAACATCTGGATACCTTATAGTAATTGTGGTAATCGCGAATGACAATCAATCAGATGTCTGTCACAAAGGCAGTGAGTTCCAGGACAGTCAGTTCAATGTTATCTTACTTTAAGAGAACACTTGTTGGATTACCAAAAAGGAAAGTTTACAATATAAATTGATGATATATTACTGTGAATTAAATAGCTGAAAACAAGTGAATATCATAAGATTTAAAAAAAAAACATAATATATTAATAGAAATCTTGGATTAACATAATAATGGAGCGACCACACAGTCGAAAACTAAAACAACAAGAAATCGTACAAAGGGTAATTTTTAAATCGATATATAAAATCACAATTCTTACTTTAAAATATAAAATGTGTGTGGAAGAAACTTAAATTTTAATGTACATTCTGGGACATTGTAATCTTTATTCTTATTACGATATTATTTTAAAATTATATTCATAAAATTTCATTCATATATCAACTTTTTAAATCTTTCCAAAAAGACTTGCAGATACATTGTGTTCGTTTGTACATTTTAAGCAACATTTTGTCTATTTAAATCAATTGAATCTCTTTGTTTAAAAAAATAACAGTTCATCAATAAATTTAAATAAATGTTAAGAAGAAAGAACAAATCGTCCGTCTGTTTTTAGTTCTTAATTTAAATAAAAAAAATATAAATAAAAAAGACATGTATAATTATTTAATAATGTTAGACCCGATTAATTTTATGAATTTAGGCCTTATGTTAAAATAATACCTATACGTCTTTGTTTGGTTCCACATTTATGTTTTATATCTCAAAACCCTATTTTTTGTAAATACTACACTAACAACTTTATTTAAACTTAGCATTAGAACGGATGTGAAGGCAACATTTTTATCAATTTGAATACTATTGCATTTTAAACCATAATATTTTCAAATTGTTGGGATTTAAAGAGTAAATAAGCAAGCTTTCTTAATGATGGAAGAAAAGATACAAAGCATTATAAAAATTTAAAGGAATTACTATAAAATTTGGTTATATTTGTGTATAAGTTTCCATAACCAATGTTTCGATGTTAATATTGATTTACTTACTGCAAACTTAGTCATTTTTTAAAACAAAATCTCTTTTTTTGATATACACATAGTAGAATATTCACTGTTCGATTCTTTAAAGAATTATGTATTTCCTTTTTTATGATTGATTACTATTCTGATATTTTGTCCATCATGGAATTACAATTTCGTTAATTTATATTGCCAAATATTACTGCCCTTGTTTGACTAGGTTGATAATCCTTACCCTGTTAAAGCCGAGAGCGGACAGCTCTTGCCACCAGGACAGAGACGTGCAGTCTGATCATGCTCTTATATTATCGGTAGCTTACTTGTATAATGTTGTTATTGAAATTCCTATAATTTGAAGGTACTGTTTCAAATTACATACAGGACAGATCCATTACAAAATAAAAAGCCCGTAACGTACACATTTTAACTCAAACGTTAACAATGACAATGGGGCCTAATTAGCATATCTTTAATATTTCAATAAATATACATGTCAATTACCTAAACTACGAGATTTGTTAATTTAAAACAATAAATAAATTAAACATAGTTTTTGCATACATAAATATACTTACATGTGAATTATCTAAAATACGTGATTTGTTAAATTGATACAATAAATTAGACATGTTTTCGCGTATATGAATAAGTGTAGTTATTATGTTGTTGCAATTTATAACAATGTTTGCAGGTGATATTGATTTACCTACAATCGCTTTGCACTCGGGCTTAGTATAAGAAATATATGAAGTTCATAATTATGCTTATCATCGAGTGTTGTTAATTAGACAGTACCCTATAAATGTCCAAAAGGTACACACGGGTGATAAATACCTGAATATATTGCGCAATTTACCATAGGCTTTAGTTTCTAAACACCAGACATTTTATGTTCATCAACTACTCATTTTCCAAGATAAACATGACGAAGTTTTAAAATGCCACATAAAAATTCAGGCAATGCAACAATTCTAATTTTAGATAAGTAACTTGCTCAGCGTAAGTTGTTACATGTATATTAGTATAAAAGTTTTAAATGACTGACTATAAGCCATTAACTGTGTGCCTTTTTGCAAGTAATTTATTACCGTTCCACACTTAAAATCAGTCAGAATAGTTTTTTTGTAGACCACTTTTCAGTTTTAAATATAACCCGTTAATGGTAAATGCAGATGCATACTCTGATGTTGTATGTACTTCATTGTCATTTAGAAGTAGAATATGAAATACTTTAGGTATTCTAAATGATATTCACTCCCTTCTTCTGATAAAAAATGTTCCTATACATGCAATAATAACATTATCTTATATCATTAAACACTTCAAGGATAAAAGTTATTTAAGGCTTTGTTGTATAATTTATTTATTTGACATGCCAATACCATTATCAATGTAGACTTAGTCTTAAAACATTCCTTTTTTCATACAATTTGTTGCTTTTTATTTCAAGACAAGTATGTTGTATGTTCAAAATCAGAGTGATAAATATTACGACGTTTTATGTTCACTATGACGTAGTGAAGAACACACAATACATTGTGATTTCATGCATTTGTCCGAATCGCAAAACATGACAATGCAACACATTTTCGTCCCGATGAATGTTGTGGTTTAAGACCGGTGGTAAATGTTTATCGGATATTTATTATGTTTCATCATGATGTGTTAATTGGATTAGCTTATGACGGTACATTAGCGTGCTACTTTTGTCATAAGGATGAAATGGTAAATGTTTATTGGATATTTATTATGTTTTATCATGATGTGTTAATTGGATTAGCTTATGACGGTACATTAGCGTGCTACTTTTGTCATAAGGATGAAAAGGTTAAGGTTCAGCGCAAATGCGCTTTGTTAATTGCTTGCAGTTGTAATTTATAATGCATATATAAAAACAAAAGTGTTAATGTGTAAAGTTTTATTTTTTTAGCTTACATACATGTTGTAAACAACCTTGAACTATTTTACTTTTGCTATTTTCTAGTCTTATGTTTTAAAACTTCGAATGTATGTAAATTTAAATAATTGAAATGTTCAAGAATATTTATTAAAGTCTTACATCAACGAGTAACAGAAAAGGTGTGAAGATAGCATCAACATAATTTTGATTATTACGTAAGAAGTAAAAATGTATTGACTCAGTTGTTCAAGGAATGCTCAAACGCCATCTGTTACTTTATTGCTAAAATCGTTAATACATAGAAACAAAAATATACTTACTCCAGAGATGTTAGAAAAATAAACCTTATATTTTTCTGGCATGCAGGTAACTAAACAAGTTATAATGTTCAATAATTGTTGGTAAAACATGTTCTTAGTTTTTACAAAGATGGGTAAAGATTTTACACTTTTGGTATTTTTTATTAGTAGCATTTCACAGTTCATTGTAGACATATTTTGCAAACAAACTTTTAGGAATATATGGTGACTGTTTACGACATATCTTTTTCCCCCAAACTTCCCAAAAATACGAAATCATGAAAGGAAGTCAAATTCATAATGCAAACTTTTCTTTGTCTTTGTATTTTCCAAGGTCGGCAAAAGAAGGGAGACGGAACGACACAAAAATGTTTGACTCATTGAATATGTCACATGTACATCTGTCGTGTTTTCATTATTTTGAGGCGGAAATATGAAAAGGCAAAACACAAAATCTGTTTAATCAATTTGTCCCATTGCAGTTTGAATTTTTTGATGTTTACGTTCCTGCGGAACACGCACATAACTCAACGTCTGTCGCATAAGGCAAAGGTGTAATAATTAAGCACTTGCATTACCGAAAATGAATCGAAAATGCAAAATGTGTTTTCGCAATTTTTGCATTTTCGTGACAAAAATGGAAAATTCAAGAAGTTAATTTTCTATAGTTAACATATTTACGAAATACTTCCAAAACAATATTCATCTCTAAATTTTTTACATGTTCATTACAAATTGCCTTATTGGTACTACGCTTATGGTATTACTATAAATGAGGCTGTGATTGTTAGTTGCTGTTAAATTTATTAAGATATATTAGTTCATGACATTTTGGTTGACTACATTTCAATAGGGTTATGATAATAGTATCTTAGTCTTAAACTTGAATTTGACTTAAATATATTAGAACATCACGAGACTTGGTGGCTTTGAGTTCTAATAAAGTTCGTGACACTAAATCTTGGTATTCTTATTGTTTTACAGTCAACATTCCACAGTTAAACCTCTTAATAATGAAACATTCATGACACAATTATAGAATTCACTCAAACAATAAAACACGAGAATTCAGATATCGAATCTATCAACGAAAGGCATAAAGAAAATGGCAATTAGCATGCAGAGAAAGATATTTCCGCTGACAAGTGTTTCTCGTTAGACTGCAATACCTTACATTTAATAGTGATTGTTTTATATGACCACAAGCAAACATTTCTTAGAATCTGTTTGAATCTAACAATGTGATATATTAATGTTATTAGAATAGCTGATAATAATAAACAATTATTCGTTGCTATCTTTGTCATATAGAAGTTACGAGCATTTATACTTTTCAAAAGGCTGCGTCAAACGGTTGGAGTAGTGTTAACATTTTCCAATACCGCTATTGCATTTTTTTCAACTGCAGATTCTTTGGTTGGATATAAATAAGAAATTCGGCGAAATGTGTCTGACTCTGAATGTAGCTATGTTATGAAAGTTTCAAAATTTGATTTTATTTTCATGTTGAATCAAAAGGCTCTTTAATAAGGTTATGAGAATTATTAATTTGATCATCGTCTTTGATCAAGTCTCTCTAATGTGGTTTTGCTAAGTGTGTTCAGCTATATTGTGATATTTGCAAACCTACTGTAAATTAAACAAAACAAAAACATAATACTTTTGGATTCATGTTGGACATGTGAAAAGATACATTGATATGAATTAATCGAAACATTATTACTGGAGATTTTAATATGGAACGATCTCATAGCCGAAAACTCAAGCAACAAGACATCGTGAGAAGGGTACTTTATTTATATTTTAGTTATAGATATAATTTTTTTCGAAACAATGATTTTGCTTTCATCCTCACTGATCCTTTGCAAACTTATATTTTTATCTTATATTTTCACTTTCTTGTATATTCCGTATGAGTTTATTTAATATATGTCTTCTTTACAAGCCCGGGTTAGTAAACGAACGAACACCAAATGTTTATAGGAACCTATTGTTTGATAGTACAAATCATTTTGGCATTCATTTATTTTCAAATATCATAATGAAAATATGATAGGTTAGAATGTAAGAAGTATCAGATAATGTATCTTTTAATGGCATAACCGATTCGGAAAAATCAAATCTTTCATATCTTGATTCCTTTCACGAATACTTTGTCTTGAACAAACATATACAATATGTATTTCGATATATTTAGATCTGAAATCATATAATTATATCAAACAATAACTACGTACTATTTATTGCAGAATGGGGCATAACTTAACATTGTTTCTTTGCCATATCATATATAAGAATATCCTTAACAAATAAGTGAAATTATATAATTATAATAAATGCTATTAGTTGCTTTCTTAATAACATTCTATCAATAATTTGAGTAGTTTTTAGATGTCGATAAAATGACTTTTCACGTATATTTATTTTGCTGGATTCAAATTAACAATCTTAATATGTATCTTTAGAAGAATCTTTCTATAATGCCTCAGAATCCTTGGATATGTATCGATTGACATAGCTACAATTCAGTTTATACTACAGCATTCCACTGTTTCCTTAGTTCAACTGGTCATGATGAATAGGCATTGTATATGTATAATAATGATATTTAATCTGGCGTTTAAGGCACAATATGCCACATGCATCCATATTTCTATTTTTTAGAAAAGTCAAACATGGTTTTAATAATGTTTAATAACGGATTAAGAGCATCTTAGATATTTAACAACTGAAGAAAATAGTATGTCGTAAAGGTAGCGAATGAAAGCAAAGTAGTTTGTTGACTTCCATAAAAACCATCTTACTACTAATTCACTATATTAACAAATTGTAAAACAAGAGCAAATTAAGCAAAACTACAGCTCATTTATTTGGTAAATCAGTAATCTTTTTTAATTTGTTACAAGATACAAAAAATAACATTTTTGAGAAATAAAATTTATAGTATTTCTAAGGCGTTATGGACCTTAAATGTATCAACAAATAAAAGACATGAAACTGTTATCTTATGTTGTTGATGTTGTATTTTGTTTCTTGTTTGTATAAGTTTGGTGGTATATCCGAGTAAATATTTTCAGAGTTATAATGTAATTCCAATGTCTGTGTGAGAGCTTGTAAATTACCCTAAGTAACTGATAACACACGTGCGACCCTTCAGACGAAGATCAGCTGGAATATCCTCATTGTTTCTTTAATGTAGCCGCTGTTCGCTGTTGAGTCAACACATATTAAATGAAAATGAATAGTTTTTGCCACGATTGAAAAATGAAAATGTCTCTTTAGAATATTTACTGGAGGTAAGCGTTGTAGTTCAATCCAGCAATTCTTGAGTAAACCTTGAAGAACTTAAGATTTCTAAACATCGATAGAAATATGAAAAGTATGATATAGTATTCAATTCATAAATAATACAAGTGATCAGGCTCAGTGCAAGCGAAAGATATTTTCAGAAACTTTGCAATAAAAACGTTCGTTTGGTTCTGATTTCTTTGATTGTTTTCAAAAACGGACTTGTCTGTAAAATATCTAAGAATTTATATTTCTAAGTCTTTATACTTTCTTTGCTTATCAACTCGCTAAAGTATTTTAAACGCGAAATCTATAATACTGAGTGTGCGAATTATTGTAATAAAGTGAAATATTTCTATCAAGTTTGCGATTATATGCGATTTCTTTATTGTTAATTAAATGCACCCTCTTTTGAATTATATAATGCATTTATTTATATAAGCTAATTAACCTACATGGATTTTGCCAAATAAGCCACTAGTAATGGAGTTTCGCAATGCTTATGTACTTGTCAAATATGTAGCATTTCGTACAAAAATACATAAAATGTCAGTATAATTGTCTGTGTTGTATTATACTTTTAAACACCACCTATATAAATTTAAATTATTTTACCTTTGCAAAAAAAAATCATGGAATGCCATTTTGCACATCCATACGTCATTTTGAAATTCATATATGGATGATTCAAACTGAGTTATTTATATGGTTTAAAGCCTTGATACATACACATTGTAACAAATATTAGAAAGTTTATTCAAGAACACATCAGGTTAAAGAACACTTCTTTTGCATACACCAAAATCATCCATATTTATTTCCGTTGTTTTTGTTTGTTTGCTTTTAGAAACGTCATATATATTTTAAGGGTTAAATTTATAGGTCGAATGCTGTAATGACGCTATTGTATTATTAGTATTTTTAAACGCTCGGTAAATGCTTCCTTTTTGATTACTTCTAGATTAAAACTTTAGATGACAATTAATAAAGTTTATTATTTGGAATGACAGGCAAAATGCGGCTTTGCTTACATTATGCTACTTTTATAATTATTTCAACGCTAATCACATCATAATCATCTAGCTTTCTCTACATCCATTATTAATCATCATAAAATCCAGGTTTGCCCTATTAACAAGAAAAGGGTTATATATTTAGCCTAAACGTGCCTTTACAAAAGCATAGACATGTAGTATTGTCATATCCATCTGATTTGGGTTAAAGTTACAAATAAAACATTATTTTTATACAAATTATAAGCCATTGATAGAATGACAGTTATTTCTTTTAGTACGTTTAGTCATAAAATGGTACGTATAGAACTTACAGATAGATTTACTAGTACGTGTTCGTTTTAGAGATGAACATCTGAGCGGTTTAGAAAACAAAAAGCAAAAACGGGAAAGGTCATGACTTTTGCTCAAATTAGTTTTAGCACATGATTGTTGTCATTAAGTACATTGCCATATGCTGCTCTTTCAAATGACATTTAGAGATGGTTTTATTTCATATCAAATAAAGTCTATGTATAGGTTAGTGTTTGATAATACTTATTAACATAAATAATTAGTCAACCGTGCCGAAGGCACGGGACCAATTATATTTGTTAATGCGTATTATGAAACCTATTTAATCAACCAAAAACAAGGCATTTCTCTAAACTGCCGATAGCCCCACCCTTTTATTGTTTTCTCAAAAAAAGTGATATAACACTTACACAAACATATGATGTCTACACGTAGTCAAGTTCCTTACATGTCACATTTAGATAAGCTAAATAAATGGCCCTTTCAACATATAATCAGGCACATTTTTTACTGAAATGCCCCAAATTTATACCTTTGTCTACAGTAAGAATATCATGTTTCTATAAAATGTGTGAATATAAAAGCGGGGAAAATGATGCAATTAGCTAAAAACAATGGAGTCAATGAAATGTGTACATTCTTTAAAGATAAATGGAAAATGTGAGAAAAATACATTTTGAGCTTATTAATTGATACAAATTTGTTATTTGATGCAAGTTATTCACTAACATTTAAAAAATCCTATTTATTTGCTCCTTTGAAAAAAGAGATCACTTTTTTGTGGTAGTTTATTATTCCCGCTTATGCTGAACCTACATATTTTACATTTCAGAGTGCAAACCACACCTCTAACTCCTCCCTAATATAATGCATTATGTAAATTAATTGGACTGGTTAGACGAAGGATTAAGTAAATCTTATTAAGTTAGTACACTTTAATTTGAAAAATACTGCAATGTGGTTGGACAAAAATAATGTTGATCATCAATTGCTGTAACATTAACTTTTTATTTGAATTTACCAATATTTCTGTGCAAGTTTCTTTTTCAATCTTAGAAAAAAAATCTGCCATCATTTACATGAAGCAAATTCTTACTTTAAGTTGAATAATAAGAAGAAACAAATATAACAAGGTCTTATTGTTTCAGTTATTACAAAATCCTTAGTAAGTTGTTCGAGAAGCAAAAAGTGCTTTAACGACATATGTTGTTTTTACAGCAAATGTTCTACTTTTCTACTCTTCTTAGACTGTAAAAATGTGAAAAAACACTCGAGATAGACATAATTATAACAAATTGCATTTTCTATAGACACCCACTCAGGTTACATGTGATTGAAATCTTTGTTTTTCATGAGAAGTATTTGCTTAAAAATGTAATAAGTTATTTGCTGACAACATCTTTAGTGCTTCTTTTCTGGTAGGAAACTGTTCATTTATGCAAATGTGATGAAAAGACATAACATTGTTAATCGCATGTTTAATTCAGTAATATTTTGTTGTATAAATACACACAATATACAATTTCACAATTTTACAAACATAATGAAGTGGTATACAAAAGGGTTTGGTCAAAAATTCTAACAACATTATTGTGGGCCAAGTTGCCAGTAAAACGTTCCCTAAACAACGGCAAAAGGATCTGTTTGAATGTGAGCCTGTTTATTGGCAGTATCGCTCTAGCACCAGTTCATCTGTGTTGTCTGTAAAATAGGATGAGTAAGTTGACAATAAGGCAGGTTGATGTTGGTAAAAAATATGTTTATGAATCAAATTTGACGCGGTCACTTAGTTTTTGAGAAATGTTACATTTCGATGACCAAACACATTGTTTTAAACTTCATCTGTTACTTGTAAGTTTATTACACATCCCTGGGGAAACTCAAGTACTTTATACATGTTATACACAAAACGGAACATGGTTCGTTTTTTTTCTTTAGGTTATATATTTATTTTCAAATATCAGGTACTTATAGCAGTATTGATTTACGAATCAAATTATATAGTAAGGCTAAATGATATTGAAATTTATTTATCAGGAACACTTTAATTATTTTGATATTTTAGTGTTAGGAGATATGTTTTGTTTAAACACATATTTCTGTATTTCAAATTCATTTTTTAAGTTAAATTAAACATATATGAAGTTGATATAAATACACAAAAATGTTCAAATATTTCAGAGCTTCCGTATAACGTTGCTTTCAGATTTGAACTTTCTGTATTTCAAATTCATTTTTTAAGTTAAATTAAACATATATTAAGTTGATATAAATACACAAATATGTTCAAACATTTCAGAACTTCGGTATAACGTTGCTTTCAGATTTGAACTCTCGTAGATGTTTTACCTGTAGTTAACATAATCGCCGTTCTTCATTAATTGAAATATCATTCTTAAATAAGATATCAATGAGTAGGAACTGGAATACGAAAATTGAAGACTGTTATTCTGAAATATTGATTTCTCCTTTTTCTGAATAATGTGAATGAATAAATACGTAAATTGTTTCTATATTTCTCTCAACGTATTATAATTTCAAATCAAAGGAAATGACTCATTTATAAAATTACATGAAATTTAACAAACTTCTATTACTTATTTACTAACCTCACAGTACATACTTTCTGCATCACCTTCAAACTCTTAATCCAGTATCAATCTCTGTGGAGCTGACAAAATGTTAAGAGAAACTAAGAGAGAATGCTTTTAGAATATAATATAATAAAATAAAGTCTTAGATTTTTTGTCAGTAACGCCTTCTTCGTTTAATACAATAGTACGCACGTTTTATGTTTTTTCCACTGTATTGATGAGAGATGAGGAAACAATTGTGCTAAATATAAAACTTTCAGAACTCTTTTAATGCGCTACGAACAATCAACGAGTATAAATACAAAAAACAAACAAACAAAAACAAACAAAAAAGACGGCAAAAAAACGACATATAGTACGACACAAAAAACAGGGCATTGATGACCTAGTGTTTATGATTTTAGACTAGACTTTCATCGCTGTGGGTTCGAATCCTGCCAGGGATTCTGATGTCTTCCATGTGAGAACGCTATCAAGCTAGCGTTCGAAACGTTGGTCGTTCTACTCAGGTGAACATAAGAAACAACGCCCGGAGGGGCACGTCTTTCAATAGTTAACCTGGAAAGTTGTATTACCTTAACAATCTTTTTGGATGTAAAAAACGAACAAGAAAAAACTATTGAAATATAGAAATATTTCGAAAGCTATAAGTCAATAGCCTAATTGGCATCTTGCCTGCCCTATTAGATCAGCAATCAGGAATTACGCAACATATTATAGATGTCAAATAAATGCCACTTGAAGAGAAGATAAAATACCACTTTGACTATGCAACAATAGTCTTAGTATACATTAGTCTAAGTAAAACTTCAATCTGTCACAAATTATTATTTGAATGATATAAAATAATTCTTTAAAGAATCATTGACGTTCTTAAAAGGTTTGCTAGAGGTGCTGCAAATATATGTTATATAATTTCATACATTAGTAACAATATACCATGACTAACATCATGACTAACATCATATAAGTTGTACTGAAAACATATTCAAAGTTATTACTTTTTAAAAAGCTTTCTGCAAGAATTTTAACGTGAATGTAACCTTTTTGTTGAATTATGTAACATTTTAAAACGCGGAGCAATAAAATATTTAATATCAGTACGTCGTTACTTATGTGCTCTAAACTGCAAAAAAATAACTTTATAGCATAAGTACTTATTTATGATTTTCTTTGATCTGGTACATTTACCTGAGACGCATAATTTAACCATTCAGATTAACTATCTGGCAACAAAATAAATTTGCCATTTAACTTATTCAACATGTAGGTATTTATAATCCCGATCGCTCCAAATATAAGAGCCTATCTTAGGACAAAATAAGCTGTCTGTGCGCATGCACAGGAATTATTTGAATTAAAACTTTATAATGAAGTAGGAAAAACAGTTATTCAAGCGGTACCTTGATGAAAGAATCGTATATGAGCCGCGTCACAACAAAACCAACATAATGCGTTTGCGACCAGCATTGATCAAGACCAGCCTGCGCATCCGCGCAGTCTGATCAGGATCCATGCTGTTCGCTTAGAGACCCTATAACAAGTAAAGAAACTGATAGCGAACAGCATGGATCCTGATCAGACTGCGCGGATGCGCAGGCTAGTCGGGATCCATGCTGGTCGCAAACCCATTTAGTTGGTTTTGTCGTGACGCGGCTCATATTTATAAATCATAAACGGGTTAGGGCATTTGCTATGACTTCTTATTTGTTCTCGGTACGTGTCTGTGCAAAGTTGATAAGATAATGTTTAGTATAAATCGTTATACAAAAATTAAAAATAACTGATTTTGAATTATGTAAACAGGCCTTATAGATTCTCATGTTCACATATGCATTGACACATAATTCTCTCATTCATTTGCAATATGTAAAAGGACAATATCGCTTTAGGTCTAACTCTATTAATATATATCATTTCAAATCGAATTGTATCATGCGGGTACATTTAAAAGTAAATGAAATATTCTGCTCACTTTTATCAGATTTTGTAATGTTCAGGACTTCAGATTTACGCCATCTTAATTAGATTAATAATCAGATTGATTCTATCTGCTTCACTTTATTTTTGGTGATGCATCGTGTCAGCAATGATTTTCAAGTTGTGAAAAGGTTTGCAAAATAAACGATTCAAGTAAGCTATGGCAATGTTCCAAGAGACACTTCAGAATACCCATATGTTACAAAGAAAAATGACAGATTAGCCAAAAAGACATGTCGTAATAATCAAGTCGTCATCCTAGAATTCTGTTGCATGTCTAATCAACGTGAACAGGTGCTTTCTATTACCGCCAAGGTATACCAACAACTGAACTTGTTCATGTATTTTTATACCCCCCCCCCCCCCAGAAATAGATGCATCGGAATTGTGCAGTCTCTGACAAAAATAACAACAGTAATGTAAAATGTCAGTACGCAAGCGTATATACATACGAGCTATTAAGCCTACAGAATATGAAGAATGAAACAGTTTTCATTCAATTATACGAGCGTAAGTCAGATAAATCTTAGGATTTCGCTATTTACTTGACAATAATTCATATATACAAGGTTAAAAACTCAGTTACGTAACATTGTTTTTTTTTAATTTGCATTTTACATTCTATATTTAACGTCATTATTTTGGGACTTTGCAATTTTAGGTAAACATTTCCTTCATATTGATATGAATATTATATTCTGTTTAATCTTCAATTTATATTACAACGAAAAAAATAAACCGTGTTATAGAAATATTTATTTTGATGCAGGAAATTATTTTTGAGCTAGCATATATGATTCGTTAAGGAAATTTATAGTACATAATAGTTAATGTTCAGTTATAACTGGGATGCCAAAATTACAAAAACGTTTAGGAGTCACATGTGTCCCCTCCATTTGCAAGTTGCAGCTACTGCGTCATCATTAACGGCAAAACGCGATTTAATTCAAGGGCCATAACTTGGCCAAAAATCTTCAAGCGGAAAACATCTGCCACATGCGCAAGTACTTGAGCTACTGATCATTCCTGTAAAGATTCATTGAAATTTCATATGAGGTGTAAGAGGAGAAGTCCGGACAAACTTTAAAATAAAAATTACCTAAGGGCCATAACTCTTACAAAAACCATTTAACCGGAAAATCCCGACGATATGCACAACAAAGCTTGGTACTGATCATTCGTTTAAAGTTTGGATAAAATTGCATCAGTTGCTTTTGAAGAGTAGGAGAACAGACAGACAGACAGACAGACAGACAGACAAAAAGTGATCCCTACCTGTCGTCAGTAAACTGTAGACGAGACACAATAATCGGTACCCTTAAATAGACGATACTTTTTTTAATTAATATTATTTCCTTTGTTCGCGTGGTGAAATTTTATTGGATGTAAAAGATAGTCATCAAGTGTAATGGCATCCTGATGGCTGTTTATTTGTGTCTATATTTATGTAATCAAAAGTACAATTGGCACAGATACAAAAGAAATGTTGTATGAAACATACGTTCATAATCATTGTTCCAAACAAACTTTGATAACTTTGATGTCGTAATTTATGAGTTATTTTATGAAATAAAATGTTAGAAAAACATATAATTTCTTGCATTTATAGAGATAATTATAGGTAATAGTAGAGTACACATGTGGCATAGGATTACAAAAGAATAAAAGCTAATTTTATTGTAATTGTTTAATAATGGAATTATGTCTATTTAAGTATCAAATAGAGTTCATCAGGATTCTTGAGTACGCAAAATTGTAGCAAACATTTTACCTACTTTAAGCAGATTTGTATAAAAATGACACAGCTTAAGCAAAATATTGCCATAATTTTTGTAGCATGATGTGTTTATAACGAGACAATATGTAAAAACTTTGGACACAGTCCATCTAAAATAATAAATGAGTATCATTTGATAAACTTGCTATTTTGTAAGACGTGTTTAAAAGCACGGAATAATGATACTAGTTGTTAATAATTTACTCAGGAGCCTTTTTGAGCTCACAATTGTTGGCTCCTTCTACAAGTTGAATATGTTTATTTATTTAGACAGAAAAAGTCACCGAAATGGAGGTATGTTTCTTTTTTCTGTTCGATAATATGAGTTTAAAACAATAATGATAAAACAATCACCTGCTCCAAGTTAACCGAATGTTCACTGTGTTGTCTAATATACTTATAAATATTTACCCTACAAATTAGTAATTGATAAAGTAAAATACAGTGTAAGTATAAAGCTATTGTAAATGAACTATTTGTATAGAGATGCATTTATTACATTTTCATGAACAAATGTCCGATTGAATATCATAAGTTCTACATTCATTTATTTGCGATAAAGAAAAGTTGAAAATATACGATTGTGGACAAAAGTATATATGTCAAATTTGATAGAACGGTCCATGCTAGCTAGATATTATAAGCTTTCGAGAATACATTATAATCATAAAAAAGAGTTCTTCACTGTAATTTAAGAGACTGTTTATGATTATTTGCCATCAGTTTTTCTGTTGAACGATATCGAAGAACAAATCATCCGATTAATCTGATATGTTTTGATATGAAATCATTGAATAGCAATTATCAAATATAAATGTCATGTCATGTCATGTATACAATGGCGTAAACGTTTTAATTCATTTAAGCATCACATAATATAATAGTTCTTTCGCCGTGTTTTTTTCCCTGAACTTTTTATGTTTTGATTTTTTTATTTAATGACTACAGGAAAGATCAACAAACAACGAAAATTCCAAACTTTTGTTTGAAACACCAGCTGAAAAGGATGACATCAATTCAAAATATGTTCTTATTGTTTTATTACTGTATTGTTTATGTTGTTTCTTTTTATACCTCTTTTTGCAAAAATGTGACATTAACTCACATCTTATTTGTTGACACGATTGCCTTTTTTTTCATCAAATATTCTGCTTTGTCGTTAACTATTTTTGACAATTCAATATTTACTGAAAAGAAACTGTCACCATTTTTCCTATACAGGCATATGCCTTGATAAGAAATTACCTTAAAGCAAAAATTTGACTTTTTAGAAGAGTTATGATGCATATCACAATGCTACTTGTGAGATATAAATGCACATAAACGACGATGTTCGTGGAAATACATTACAAAGACCCTTCCATGTAAAACAAAAGTAGCAAATAGAATTTTGACACTGGGTTGTGTTGTCCATGCAAGGTTTCATATGATGAGAATATATGACATTATTTTGACAAGATAGATGCATTACTGACGGTTGGAAATAATAATAGATTTTTATCAGTGATCAATTTTTACATTTTTACTTTTTTCTAAGAAAAAGATAGTTTTACAATTTTTATCACTTATCTTTTTTTCTTCTTTTTCTTATCTTAAGGTTAATTAGAACTTCTTGGCGAAATCAAGTATATCCTTTACTATAACATAAACAAGAACATGGTTTGTTCTTCTACAGGTTGTAATTACATTTGCTCATACCATGTACTAAAAGCAATATTAATTTACCGAACAAGCAATATGTGAGCTTAAGAACGTATTGTATAGATGGATTCCTCAGAATCATCAGAATGAAATAAGAAGCCGACGAAATGTTTGAAAAAGGGAAACAATTGAATGTGTGTTTTAAAGCCATTTTATGCACTATGCACGAAAAAATCGTCTCATAGATGTTTTACGATAGATAAGTTTTCATAGGATATATAATTACAGACCTTGGTTAATTGAATTATTATTTTCCATATCAAAAGTAATTATATGGAAGATAAAATTATTCTAATAACATATCATGTATTTTTTTCTGATTAATGTTGATGGAAAAAAATCTATTCTGATCTCGATGACGCCGCTTAGATAAGTGTTTTTATTCAATAATGACATTTAGTGAGAAGTTATGAACTTAATTCTCTAATAAACTTACCTTAAAATAGACACTGTCAACATCGCGTATAAACACTTTTCAGTAAAAAGATATACATCTGTCTCTATTGGTCTAACATATACAGAGAAAGTAAGGAAGAATGCTCTTAGAATTAATCAAAGTCCTTAGATCTGTGTCTGTTGACGTAACAGCTACTTCGTTAATAATAGGTTTTTTTTCTATCTCTTAAGATAATTAATTAGTTTATGAATAGGAGACAGTGTTGCTTAAAAAATGTCTGAGCGAAATCTATATAATTATCTTTTACAAGATAATATGAATGTGTTTTATTTCTAATTTTTCAAGAAGGATGGTGTGTTTAAGATTCCGTTAGTTAAACAATCGAAGTTTGTTTCTTGTGATCGAGATATTATGGCTACCTTTGGTGATATAGTTTTTACTAAAGGAAAACAACAACATTCGGTAAGATTTCCAAATACTTGATCGATGTTAGATAGAAATGTTGAAGATACTGTATTGAAAACAAATAAAATAAATGTCCTTATTTGTTAAATATTTCAAAATAATTACTGATACATGTTCGATACCTATTTGAAATTGAAATGCGCACGTAATAAAGATTCATAAGTGTTTTGTAAAAATATCTGTAACTGTATTTCTTAATAATATGTATTTACCTTTTGCGATACAATGACATTTCATCACAAAAAAACCTGTAAATGTATTTTTGAATTTGTTCATGCACAATGTGGCGCTAATCCGACACTTATTTTTTTTTAGCAATTTCAGCTCAAAGGCACTCGTATTATTACAAAATGGCGATTTTTCAAATTACGTATAAATAGTGTCGAAATTTTGTAAGTTTTAAAAGTAAAAAAACCCTTCTTGGCATATTGATATACAAGATCACGCATCATGTGTTGATGTAAAAGAAAACAAGTATATACATTTAGCAGTACCAGCTCTATTAGCAATAATATAGTAGTTGGAATAAAAATATATCACGTTTCCTGTAAAGATATTCTTTCAATTCTTAGCAACACAATGTATGTTTAGCAACACAATGTATGTTTAGCAATACTATGTATGTTAAGCAATACTATGTATGTTTAGCAACACAATGTATGTTTAAAACACAATGTATGGTTAGGAACAATGTATGTTTAGCAACACAATGTATGTTTAGTAACACTAATGTATGTTGAGGAACATAATGTATGTTTAGCAACACAATGTATGTTTTGCAACAGTATGTATGTTTAGCAACACAGTGTATGTTTAAAACACAATGTATGTCTAGCAACACAATGTATATTTAGCAACACTAATGTATGTTTAGCAACACAAAAGTATGTTTAGCAACACCAATATATGTTTAGCATCACTAAGTAATATTGAACCATTGACTTGAAATGAATTAAGGCTATGGTGATCTACACGAGGTTGGTTGTAATGTGTTAAAGAACTTTGCTTGGAAATTTGTTTTGAACTTTATTGGATGTTACAGTACTGTAAGTAATATAAAAGTATTTGCCGATAAGACAAGAAAAGTTATTTAGATATTATTTTACGCATTGTTTAACCTTAAGTTAATCCAACAACTGTACATGTAATGTGTTACATAATTGTTAGATATAAACACTAATTTCTAAGATCTGCACATAACATGAATGAAAGAATTTGTAAGCAATTAAAATCAGTATTGCAGCAGCGATTACAGACAATACATATAAAAATGAAAGATTTGAAAAAAAACTTCGAATACTATTGGACGAATTTACTCTTGCTTGCTTAACTAATCTGATGCAATTATGTAAATTCTGGCAATGTTTCTAGCAATATATTAAGATATCTTTGCATTAAATCAAGTTGACAGTTTTGCCAGGATGACATGTTGTTGTAATTAAGTTGTCATCGGTATGTTGTCGCTATGTTAACACTTGCTTTTCGTACTGAGGTGCCTAAGTCATCAATAAACAACAATGGTCATGGTTTTAATCATTTTTGCTTAAATGAGGTGAATATAAGCATCCTGTTTTGTATCATATGTAAATTGTATTAACCGCATTTGAAAATGTCATTGCATGGCAATTTCTTTTATATTGTGCATCTTAAATCAATATTGTTCAAGCAATAGCTCTTTCTTGAGACTATTGTTTTGTTATGATGTGTTAAAATATTATAACAAACATTTTTTATTTTATTTTCATGAAAGTAGTGTTCAAATTACCCGATACACTATGACATATATTTGTTGTAATACTCCGACACTAAAATGAGAGCTTTACAAAAAAGCCCATTACGCCTCAGAAATGCTAGTCAAAAACCTTTTTATTTTTGGTATCTTGTTACAGTTTCTAAATAAATCCACAAAATAATAAATAATTAAATTGCCACATAGACGAATTACTTTTACTTCTTTTGCTCTGTGGCAATTGGTAAAATTACAGTGAATTAGTATTTTTTATGGAAGTCAAAATACAACTTTTTATATTTTGCTACCTTCATGACACATAAGTGCACATTTTATGCTACTTTCGTTAGTTGTTAAACAACAAACATGCTCTTATTACATGTATAAAATATATAAAGCATTATATAAACACATGTTTCATATTTCTAAAGAATAAAAATCATAGATTTCTAAGGCATAATTTGCCTTTAATAACAAGAGAAAGCAATAATTTCTGCACCGTAAATGAGCATAAGGACGATGATGGTTGCTAATTGTTATTATTTAATTTGTTACTAATATCCTCGCTTACTACTACTGTACATAAAATAGATCCAAAATGCAAAAATATTTTAAAGCACTCTCATTTATGATTATTCTTTGATCTGGTACATTTACCCGAGATGCATAATTTAACCATTTATTTAAGAGTAATTATCAGACACAACAAAAAAAATTTGTTTGATTTAACATGTAGAAAATACCTGTGTACAAATAAACCGCTTGAACTCAAGCATAAACTTGATAAGAATTATGTTAACATTAACATTCATGATAAAGTAGATTTATTTGATATAGTGCTGCTACTGGTACTTAAATGAAATAATGATAATTCTTCTAAAGTCTTAAATGGGCATTGATGATAAGACTGATGTTCTATGTATTGTGTCATTTTATACTATTGAAGTATCACTAGTACGAGTCCCGTGAAATTGAATTACACTTACATGAGCACTAAGTTAACATAATGCTAACAGCGAGAATAAAAGATCAACAAGGAAAAGCAACGTTCACAGTAAACAAATCTGGTATGAAATCTACTGCTAAGTTCTTGGCGCCCAATTTATTATTGTCATTCTGAAGTGTACCGTACAGAAAGATTGTCATCATTTTTGTTTAGAAGAAAAATATGAATTGTTACTTGCTTTCTGAATTAGTATGTATCTTAGAAATGCACACGATGGATATCAACAAAACTAATACTATGAAGGTCCACCGAACTCTTTTAATTGTTTTGCTTCTAAACATGTTGAGGTGTCAAAGTTAGTAGTGAACGTGATAAGCATGTCGGTTAAACATGGTATGGCTATATTGTCTTTAGTGTAATGATAATACATCTTCATCACTGTCTGACATAACATTATGACAAGCCGACAGAAATCACAAGGTACTCGAACAACATGAATGACTGGCATAATAACATGATGTGCAGAGAATATAACATGGCACAAAAACATTCAACATGATTGATTTGGCATACCAGCATGGGATTCACACTCATGAACACGATGCTTAGACAAAATAGCTTGTTTGTGCTGTTTTGACATGCTTGCATGTTACGTGGAACATTCAAACCTTCTTAAGATTTTTGCAAGGTATTGTGATTGTTTGACATACAAACATGATGGTATTTATTTAAATATGGGTATAATACAACGATTGTTTAACATAATAATAGCATGCAGAAAAGAAGAAAAGCTTGTATCTTGAAACAGCATTGTACTCTTATAACATGTGGATATCGTCAGATGAATTTTAGACGGACAATATAGATCAGAAGGACATGACGTTAGTTTAGAAACATATCTCGCTCGTTTAACAGAATCACAATCCATACAAAAATGTCACCAAAGTTCTAAGACAGGACAATCCGACATTATTATACTGCTTGTCAAATAGAGATAAGTAATATGCGGGTTTCAAGAAAATATATATTGTCTTTTTATATTGTCTTCTCCTAGTCAGATGTTACCAAATTGTGTATCCATCTAGCCTAACTTTCAAATGATTCTTCATAATCGTATGAATGGGCCCTTTTGATATACCTATGGTATGGGTTACCTAGGTAAATGAGAGTGATGATAAGCTCGACTTTATAAGTAACCAGGGAGCGTTTTCTATCAGCCATTACAGGCATCTTTAATTGATTCTTGTCCATTTTCGTATTTATGCAACCATCTCAAAGCAGTTCCAAAAGATATTTCATTGATGACATGAATATCAAAGAAATCATTATAAACTTTTATAGCAGATTTTCATAGTTTTGCTCGAGCTTTTATGTAAGTTCGTAATTCAGCACTTTTAACTGAGCGTTAACCAGTCATATTTTACATGAGGTTACTCATAACAGGTATTTTTAAATGTCAATAAAATTCTTCAACGGTTAACTACACACATGATCATGTATATGATGTTATAAACAATTTAGATATACTGCATTTCTTGAACGCAAACAGTTCAATGTAATATGTAAGCAAATCTTGATCTAATTATATCTATATCACAAACATAAAAATGTTCGCAAAACCTTTACACAGGTATGTTTTGTTTTCTTATCAAAATTATTAACTAATGTTTACATAATGTTGGTATACCGTGTAACTGGATCAGTCTCTAGAAATAATGAAGGTATATATAAGCATCAATGGTATTTGCGGTGCATAATAATAAAAAGTAAGATTTCTGAACTGTGTCTAGTAAATTTCTAGCTATTTTTTATGTTTCGGAAAAGAAAAAAAATAACATTACTGTTGATGCCATACGTTTGCTCCCTTTTGGCTAAATTTCTACTCCATGTATGACTATTTGAAATAAATTTTAGAAATGTTTCGTGAAGATGTCTCATTTGAACTTTAATTTTTAAATACTAGTAGTTGATCGTTAAGCATTCAAGTTGTTTACACTGTTATTTACTCCAAGAAAAGTAAAGGACATTTCCTTTTAAAGACACACAAATTTATTTTGCTGTAATATTAACTATTTACACTCTCTCCAGCAAAGGTGTCTATTTCAAAGGGCAAGACAATATCCACGGGGAAACTCAGAGAAAATGCTCTTTGAAGTCTATAGAATTTTGTCAGATGATATAATTACTTCTTTGCTTAATATACTGGAGCATATTTTTGTTATATTCTCTTTAGATGAATAATCACCTCTCTGAAGATGGAACAATTTGCTTATTATATATCTTAATGATGATGTCTGAACCATAGTAACTGAGATCATACTGCTATCGAGAAAGCATGGATACAGTTTTATTTTGATGTGTATATACCTAGTAATTTAAATGTGCTATTCGTAAAACATATTAAGTTGAATTTATCATATATCATTATTATGGCTACCTTTGGTGATGTAGTATTTACTAAAGGAAAACAGAAACATATGGTAAGATTTTTTTGAATATCTTTACTTAGAATGATTTACGGAACATTTCAGGTCAAAAGTCTACATAACAATTCATGTACGAAAATTGAGTACCGTTCAATCCGGTGCGGGGGGGGGTGGGCGTGACAGATGTTGCACTTTTTCATCATCCCTCATGTACTGAATCAATCAAACCGAGACTGAATTTTATGTATTTTTTGTGATTAATGCTTCCGAAGGATCATATTTTATCAAGATTTTTATTTTATAATTCAAGGAACGATCCGCTCCATTGAGGTTTAAATGCCTAAATACATTATATTAGAATATCTACCACAGATCAACAGGGACATTTAAACATAGAGAGATATATAAAAGATTATTTAGAAATATACTCAGAAATAAATTGAAAACCGAATTTCTGTGCCCGATTTTGAGTGAAAAGTAATATTATAATAACGCTTTTCAATTGTGGGTAATTTTTTAAAATTAGAATTATGCTCGTCGAAAAAAAAAACACAGAGTATGCGAATAATCTGATTTTCTTTTCACACAAGTTATAAAACCTGACCTACTTCAAACTGAACATTATTCTCGAATTATTAAATATCCAGTCCCGCCATGCCAAAATACCTCGTGGAGTCTTAACCAATAACTATTTAAGCTGGACGGATAATAAAATACTTTACAGATCTGTCGACAGTCACATTTTAATAATTATGAGAATCACTTAAGATTTCTAAAATATAATAAGCAATGTTTCAATTATTTTCAATAATTCAATATTTTTAGGGGTAAGTTGAGTTTTTTTCCGGCCGAAGGCCTGTCTGTTTTCAGTTTGACTTCCTGTAAAATTTACAGGTAAAAACTGAATATAAGAGTAGTATTTATTGATCATTTAAAATTACACAATGAAATCTGGAAATCTCATTGGCCATTCTAAAATAAAATGTAAAGGATAGTTCTTGTCATTCTAAGATAGTTCTAAACTAAAATGTTATGGATAGTTCTTGCCATTATGAAACAAAATGTAAGGGATGATTCTAAAATAAAATGTACAGGATAGTTCTTTAACTTTCAAGTTAAATTGCTCAGATATTTATAATTATGTCATTGTTATGTACGCAATGCTAACATTTCTACATGACTTTGCATGGTAAACTAAGAACTAACATATGCAAGTTTAACAATTTTACTTCGGCCGAGCATCTTTTTCTTAAAGATACTTATTGTTTGTTTTTTTTTTTTTCTTGATTTTTAAAAAAAGATAATTGTTGATATATATACATTGTATATATAAGTCAAATATACGATTAATAACTTTTTCCTCAGCTCTTATACATGTACAACTTCATTTCGTATATAGAATCTACAGTTAATGTCATTGAAATGAAAGGAACGTTGTAGCACTCTAGATTAATATTAACATTGTATATCTTTTTTGCAGACATTCATTCGTTTTTATCGCTTATAACCTACTTGGTATTTTGCCAGTCAATTTAGATCATATGTAGAGACGAATGTATTTTTATGTTTTTATGTGTAGTACTTACGCACTAGATATCATTAGACGCATAAGGTATCATTGTAATAATGTAATCTAATTTTCAGCATTTATCAAATATTTTTAATATTTACAAAGATTTATATAACATGTAAGACCCAGGTACTTTTTAGAATACATGCGCAAAATGACAGCAATTTAAACATTTACTTTTTTTACTGTGTACTATAGCAATAAAACTCTTATTTCATACTTTCCAATAAAAGCTGTACTGACAACTTTTTATTTTCAGAGCATTATTTGTGTGCTGCTTTCCCATATGTGTGTCCTGCTTTCCCATACTCTATGTCCTGCTTTTCCATAATTGTGTCCTCTGCTTTCCCATATTTGTGCCCAGCTTTCCCATATTTGTATCCTGCTTTCCCATTATTGTGTCCTGCTTTCCCATATTCTATGTCCTGATATTCCATATTTGTATCCTCTGCTTTCCCATATTTGTTTCCTCTTCTTTCCCATATTTGTGTCCTGCTTTCCCATACTCCATGTCCTGCTTTTCCATATTTGTGTCCTGCTTTCCCATACTCCATGTCCTGCTTTTCCATATTTGTGTCCTGCTTTTCAATTTTGTGTGTGTTGATTTTCCTTTTTAGTGTGCTGCTTTTCCGTTATTACTGTAACTGAATGGAACATAAATTATGTAGACTTGCTAAATGCACTTGTTGAACTCTTGTTTTTTATTCATGTATTCCAAATTTTTTTGTTCCGCCCATTGTTTTCTCGTTTAGGGTACATTTTTTTACTTGCGGACCATACGCCGCTTTTCATTGAATGGCACGAAAGTGTCACATTGAAGGTTCCGTGATAACCGCCGTATGAACACATCTGCGGATGTTTCTAAATTCAAAATTTCACCATTACCATGATTAAATGTTGAATTTTGTTTAAGCCGGTGCTAAGGGGCGTGGACGGTAACATGCACTTGACAGTACCGTCCATGAACAGGCTCAATCAAACCGAGCCTGCAACATTTTCAATTTTGTCTTGATTGGCTTTCTTTAGGGATTCTTTATTTCGCTCTATTGTATACTCAGATATCCGTAGATAAAATTAGTATGACAGTTTTGCCGCAATGAAATGTTGTTATAATTATCTTGTCATCTTACAATTCCACTGTTTGTCATAACAATTGGAGCACCTGTTTTTGTTATAAATTACATATACCAAAACTTAATTAATATATTATTTTCTTTTTTGCCTTAAGACAGGTTTAATTATAATAATGTTATAATTGTCTGTAAGCATAATTATCTTTATATCTGCATAAACGTAAAATTCCCATTCCGCATTTTTAAGGGTTGTGAAGCTTGAAATTAGAATTCATAATTTGTAATTACTGTTTGCATTTTATTTTAAAAGTAATAAGCATTTATCACATTATTTTGTAATCAATTGTTAAATTGTTAAGCTTATGGCAAACTATTTTAAAAGGTAAATTCGAAATAATCTTATATATTATATTAAACAAAATTATACATCAAATGTATTTCTTATTTTAACAATTATATTTACAATTCTAATAATATCATAATAATTATCTGTTTTCATAATCGATACAAATAGTTATATTTTTCTCCATACAAATTGGAGCAATCAAAGAAACAAATAAATGGCGTGGTCCAATTGACCACTTTTTATTCGAAAATACGCATTTATAAAAAATATCTAATGCACAATTCCTATAAACAATAAGAAAAGGAGAGAGTAATTTACAGAGGAATAAATGAATTTTCCAGTTCATGCACACACGGTAGAATATACTGATGGAAATTGTTAACCATGAATTAAATCAGTAGTCAACCAAGCTATAATCGTTGTATATGCTTGTTGAAGCTTTATAATCAAAATCACAAAGATGCACACATAAAAACCTGCATGTGAACACTTTTACATCATAGGACATCGAAAAGATTTTTATATTTGATTTTATTTTGTTTAAAGTAGTCTAATAGTTTTGCAATCGATGTCCATTGGAAATTTAATTTTGAATTAATTATCATTATATTAATTACCTTTTTTATATTTCAGTTAAGCCAGTTAACCGAGGACAAGCTTAAAGGTAATTCAAATCAAATTTAGTATATGTTTAACTGTTTTGTTTAATCTTAGCCGGTTTTAAATATTTTATGAATATTTAGTATGTTTACATTTAAAACACTTTACTCTAAGGTTTTTTTTTAACCACATAGCAGCACATACAGTTATCTTGGTATGTACAGATCGCATTTAGAACTGTCAGTACTTATTTTTTTAACATTGTCCTATACATGAACTGCTTTGTTCAGATGGAAAGATGAACACGGCCATTTTACATGAATAGTGTGATAAAGGTTATTTGAACATAAAGAGTAACGTTATGCTATTTTGTTTCAAGTTGAGCTCAATTGACTATATTTATCAAAATATTGACTGTTATAATGGCGATTGACCAACCGTTGATATTGAAAAATTGGAAAAGATTAACAATAAATATAAATCTGCCTCAAAAATAAAACGACTGCCCCACGCTTTTATATATTTAACGTTACTGGAATATACCAATAGATATATACAGAAATTTTCTCACCATTCGTTCGAAGCAAATGAAAAATTGAAAAAAAAAATATAGCAAAATGTGACATTTAAAAACAATCGTATATTAGCATTTATTTTTCAATTACTCTAGAATACCAAGAGGCGTTCAAGCTTTATGACAAAGATAATGATGGGATCATTTCAATACAGAAGTTAGGGAGGGTACTTAGAGCAATGGGACTAAATCCTACAGAGATAGAGGTTCAAGAAATGATAGATGAAGTCGATTCAGAGGGTATGCATTATATAACGGGCAATACTATACCATTTGCTGAAGGTTAAATACTAGGCATTTATGATGAAATAAATTCTTACCTTATTCCTGTTCATCAACATCATCACATGTACAATAGAAAAAAGTCGTGTAATATATGTGACATTAGTGTTCAATCATCATAGAAACGTACCAATCGCTGATTCTAAGTCCTTTAAATGAAATAAACACAGACTTATTTTTTTTTTAAGCCAACCTTTCATTCAATAAATTATATTATATAAAGAAAAAATGGCAATTTCGGACGCAAAATTTATTATATAGTTAATGTACGTACAATGATTAGGACTAAAAAAATCCGATATGTAAAAAGAACGATGTCTTACCTTTCAGGAACGGGTAATCTAGATTTTGAAAGTTTTCTAAATATATTAGCAAGTAGAAAGTTTGATGACGAAGACCATGAAGACGCTTTAAAAGAAGCATTCCGAATGTTTGACCGTGACGGAAACGGTTACATAGATGCGGAGGAGTTACGAATTTGTATGATAAATCTTGGAGAAAAGCTTACATTAGAAGAAGTTGAGGAAATGATAAGAGAGGTTGATATAGATTATGATGGACGGATGGATTACCAAGGTGAGGTTAAACACTATTTCAAGCTGGATGTTGTTTTAAATAAGCTAAGGTAACGTATTGTCCAACATCATTAAAATGATTGTTTTTATTAGATACAAAACAATAGACTGGTTATATATCGAAATATATTTATCACTTTAATAGAGTTGGTACTCATGAATGGTAGGTATTTTCTTTTGGTATGTATAAAATGTGAAGAAAAGTATCTTTGGAACATTAATGTTTTTACAGGTGATGCATTAAATCAAATTAATGATAAAAAGCATTAGCAAAATTAAGCAATGAACTCCTATTACATTAGTAAGTATGCTATAAGCTTGTTGTTAACCTTTTTTTCAACTTAAATACTATCAATTATAGCAAACAGCATATAATTGAATGTTTATAACTTCAAATTTATTGTCATGTAGCTAGAGGAATTTCAATGGAAAACAATTAAATCGTGTTACGTCTTCAATTTGCCATCTTGTCATACGCTTTCACAACGATTCTTAAGATAGAACATAATTTTGTTCGACCGGTATTGCATAAAGAATAGAAGTCTTTTTTCGAAATACGTATTTTGATCATACTATTATTTTTTAGGAAACAAATCTAAAAACAATGTTAGAATGCAATTAGTCTTCGCGACTTTAGTTCTCTCGAACGCTTACCATTGTAAATGAATAGAACTAAAAAAATAGGCGATTGATCAAACAAAAAATATGTAAATATTGGCAAAAGGATGTAAAAATGACAATGACCAATGTGGATTCCGGTAAATCAGTGGCTAATAGCGTACAGACAGAAGCTTTGAAAGTCTGAGCCGAGTGGAAATTTCAGTTACTGTAAAATAATGTGAAGTATTCTGAAATAGACCGAAATGCTTACTTTGCACATAATAACCTCATGTATGCTTTTGCTCGCCAATGTTGACCATCAATCGCTGAAGAATCAAAACTGTACTTGTCAAGAATATAAATCAAACATACTATTCGATTGTACTAAGTCTTCACGTCCTTATTTTTAGCAAGAAAAATGATGCACTAAAAAGAAATGGTAAAATGTCGTGAGATATTGCCAGGAGAGATGATTTTATTCCGAATTGTTCCAGGCAGTTGCATTTCACAATTATAGGAAATTATCTCAGAAACCAGATGTCTATTATTACATTAGGACAGGAGAATCTACTTGCAAATTAGCTAAAGCTTCTCAATAGTCCATGCAATAAGTGTATTAAAGAACACAATTGATTTACGTCTGGTTCTGAGGTAATTTTCAATTCAAGATGATTCGTTTATGGGAAGCGCTTCGAGAAATTAATCAAATTATTGTAGTAAATTTATAACAGCTGTATCAAATATATTAATTCAGATGTTTAATCGTTTATACAACAACACTATGGTCGTTTCGGGATATTTTCACTAATGTTCTTCTTCACTGCTGATATAATACTTTTTGTACTATTTCGTTCTTTGTTTGACAGCAAATTAATTATATGTATTTGTCTAGTGACGTCATTTTACTTTGTTCTCATCCAATATTGGCAGACTGGCATATACCTTCTAAATATACATTCAACTGATATTACTAATCGGCATTATTTTGGTTACATGTTTAATGCAAAATGCAATACATGCATTTCGTTTGTAAGAAAGTTCTGTTGATGTACTAAAATAATATTTTCATTCTCCATAACAGATAATACATTTTATTTATTTATTTTAATATTTAGTAGAAAGAAATAAAATTAGCCGACATGAACACTCACATTTTCATTTCAGAATTTGTTAAACTGATGTGCTCGAAATATGCGCTGGAATAACGAGAGTGATATATTTGTCGTCTGCTCAACAGCGTCTGATGTGACAATTGCTCAAGATCATCATAGAGTGACGTCAAAGGTTATTACAACATGAAATGTAATTATGCGTGGACACTCACACACACAATACATCAGACCATATGCCATTTAACACACATATGTTTTAAGACATATGTTAAGTGTTTGTGTTCACGGTATATATGACTTGTGTTGTCACTTCACTTACCTTTGACATGGTTGGTTTAATGTGTACACAGTATAGAAATGAAAAGTGATAAATGGTCCAGTTACATTAAAACACAATTAGGAATAAAAGAAAGTGTTTGACATGAAGTTGAATAGTTTCCAATAATGTTTTGCGACAAACTTTCTGCATTTTAATCGAACTAAGTTAAGGATGACTTTAAAGTATTATTCTTCTAGAAAGCTTTGCTATAGTTATTTGTTTATATATAAGACATACAAGTTGATTCCCATAAAATATTTAACTACTGAATATTAGTAGATTAAAAGTTATTTTTCTTTACGTTAAACAAATATGCATTTTGAATGCATCATAATTATAACTGAACCAAATATTTCGATCAGTTAATTTGAATAATGTTTGTTTGTTAGTACTCTATAATAAAGTCTGTAGTATATATATTTTACACTTTTGATACGTTTTAAATATAGGTATTTTCAAATTATGACTGGAATAGCTCCGAGTATGTGAACTATCTATCAACTGAAATATACATTTAAACAGTCATGAACTTATGTATTGACGATTTGACGTCTAATTGTCATATAACAATATAAAAATGTAGTTTAATGTAGAATCTACCGAGAAAACCAAAATAACATCTTTGTCGAACATAAGTGTGTACTGAGTTCATCATTTCCAGAAATCTCAGGTACAGACATTATGCTATTGTATAATTGCTCGTTATGCAAAGTTATTATGCTTTCGAGGCACGTTTTCATAATGATCTGTGTGCATTATGAGCAATAGCATACGTTTATTAGAGCATTATTTAGTGCATGCAAGAGATTTTTATCGAATTGTTACTGTGTTAAGAAGATTACTTACAAGGTAAAAATAGGACAAAAATTGTGGCAATGGCTCATAACAACACGTGATATTTAATCTACAGTCGTCAGAATAGAATTTTGTTGATTGGTAATAACAAACATTTTATTACGTTATGTGTTAACGAATAAGTTGCTAAGTGTAACACAATGTAAGAAAAAATGGCAATTTTGTTGAATTGTATGCATTTATTTTTATGAACACAATTAATAAACACTTGTACCGAAGTCTTTTCTCAGTCAATACGAACTGCTTTATTTTAAAATAATAAAACATATATGTATTACTGTTTTTCTCCTCTGTAATAACAAGTTGCTTAGTGTTAACGATTTAAGACAATATGGTTATTTTGTCGAATGTTATGCATAATACATTTTTTAAACATTTGTACTTATGCGTTTTTAAAAATGCTTTATCTAAACAACATTTTTAATCCAATAAGAACAATTTTATATTTATAATAGTAAGACGTAAAGTGGTAATGATTTTCTCTCCGTATGCAAGAAGGAAAGCTGCCAAAAGCAGGTATTTCCTTAAAATGATATCATTATGGTTGTGGTTGTAAATTAATTATTGTTGTTTAAATCTTTATTCCCTCTTTTAACTACTTGTTCATTATCTTGTTCATTATCTAGTACAAAACGCACACTCCATTTTTAAAACGTTATCCCGTTTCTGTTTCGTTTCATTGTCATTTTTTACACTCTACATTGCATAGTTTCAAATTATTTTGATCTTAGCAGAACTATGTTTGGTGTTTTTAGAAGCATTTTTAAGGATGAAGTCATATGTTTTTTCAGGAGATAAAAATATACAAAAGAACAAAATTTTCTTTGAATCAAATTAAAAATCTACTTTTTTCACTTTTTGCTATTCAATCACAAAAAAGTATTATATAATTTGATTTTGCCATAATTATAAACTATTTAAAAAAAATTAATGTATTTTTTAAGGATTTATATAAGATACTTTAATACTGGTTTATATGTTTGAAGTGACGTATTTTTTTTAAAAAAAGTGGTTTTTGTAAATAAATCACTTTCACTAACCATATATCCCACAATGCTTGGATAATTCATAGACTTTTAAAAATATGTCTAAAAACAAAATGTTAAATCTATTACTAAAAGGTAGGTATAAAATGTGATTACTTAATTCCCTCCATCTCACTATGTAGCTAACCTGATAATATAAAACATTAATAGAATAGAAATTAAACATTTAAGGACATTGATTTTGATGTACATGCATAACAAAACCAAATACATTCGATCTCTGAAATAATTACGATACTGTGATCACTAATTGATGAATAATCGTTATATGTCATCTTTTCCATTAGTGTTTCAACTATAATTTTCAGATTGTTCATGACATTATAAAAATGCTTTCGTTAGAGATACAAAAATGCTTATTAATACTTTTGAGAAAAAACACATCTTTCGGAACACACATTTTAAGGTTCAACCTATGCTGTCGATTCTGTACGAAAGCGCTGACACGTACAATTGTTTTGCTTTTTTACAAACTTAAAACGATGTTTTACTGAGAAAAAATGTTTGATTTTTTGGAGAGTCAATATTATAAACAACATTTAATAATAAAATAAAAAAATGTTATAGTTGAACTCAGTTTTAAAGACGTTGAGGTAATTCTGGTTATTAACCGTTTTAGGTCAGGTGTTCTCATAAAGCTTTGTTAAGTTTTTTGTATGAAGTAAAATACGACTTTGTATACATTTTGCTGTTTACATTTTGCTACTTTTATAACAAATACTTCTTACATATTCGACGCTACATTCTTCAGTTGATAAGCATCTAAATGCTCTAAAACCATCATTAAAACGATATGAAATTCATGTTTGTACTTTCCTTAATTTTAGAATAGGGCTTTTTTCGCATTTAAGGCATATTTTAAAGCCTTTTAAGGAGTCAATTTAATTTTATTTTTTAACAATTATTTGCGAATATGATTTCAGTAAATTTGCTAAAAGTTTAAACACAATAATAATTAAACTACAATTATTGAATTATAGAAAGGGCATTCATTATTATCATATTTACGTTTCATTACCCTTAAGATACATGTATATATTGTTGTTAAGTTTTACATATTTTACATGTTATATTAACATATAATTAATCAATAAAAAATGATTCAAATAAATACGTTTATCACATTTATATTAGTTGTGTTGATTTTATTTTACCAAGAGCAATCTATAACTTATACCATAGTATTGTTTGAGATTTAATATGTTTTTTCTTTGTATACTATAAGTAAATTGTGTAGGCGTATAGATAACTTTAAACTTAAATCCGAATTTCTTTCGGAAAAAATGGGATTCTAGTTTAACTAGTGAGGGTTCCAGTAAAAGCTAGGGGTACTTGGAAGCATAGCAGGGTCGCCTGACAATGATTGGTATATTCTGCTGCATTATTTCTTAAATCTCATATCCGTGCATAAATCATATCTAGTAGAAACAAAATTAAACTTAACAGTTAAAACGAACACGCTGTCATTAGTTACATAAATAATCGTTCTCATATATACGACTTTTACTACAAAACAATGATTGAAATCAGACATTTCAAAGCTCGAAACAAATCATGTTACAGCAAAACAGAAATATCTTCCAATTTCCAAGAATATTCACAACCGAAAAATAGGCAAACACAAGATGAATTTTGAACATCAATAGAACGCACCTTCGTTTAAAACAAAAACCCACGAAATCTTTATATTTAATTTAATTCTTTTTTAAATATATAAGATACACGCGTTTTTGGAGTCTCATCTAAATCGATCAGATTTCCACATCACTTTACAAATATGCTTATAAAAAAGTATGCACACACAAACCGTACCAGGTATACACATCATTATATACATGTATATATACAAATGTGAATCTAACATTGAACCACATGAGGGCAAAAACAAATTGAGATAATACTGTATGATGTCTGATTGTAATTAAGATTTGTTGCTATTAGGCTTCAACTGCTGATACAGGTTCAGATAAAAGTGATTTATACGTCAAACAATGACAGAATTAAACTTTCTAAAAACTTGTGTAACTGAAATATTTATAGAATAACTGAGCTGTTACATATTTATATTGCATCAACGAGGATACAATGCAAAATATTGTCTTCTAAACATATCATTGTAAAAAGTGATGATGGATTGACAATTCTTATTGGATTTCTGGACCAGCATCTTGCCAAAGATGATTTAACAGACAGTTTGGAAAAATTTGAGGATTTTGAAGATTTTAGTAGATCTGCGGGGCAATCAATTAATGAATATGTAGCTGTATTTGATGGCAAGTATAGGAAAATTGAAAAGAAAAGTATGACATTGCCTGCTGAAATTTTGGCTTTTAAACTACTTCGGAGGGCGAACATTTCCAAGGAGGAGCGGTTGCTAGTCTTGACTGGTATGAATTATGATGAAAAAGCTACATTGTACGAACAGGCTAAGAAGTCACTGAAAAAGTTTAAGGGTAATGACATGAATATGTCAAGTGGCAGCTCAAGTATCAAACTAGAACCTGCTTTTCTTGCAGCAAATGAAGAGGCGCTACTTGCTGCAGGTTACTCCAAATTAAGAATTCAACAAGGGAATTATAATGGAGGCAGCAGAGGAAACTGGAAAAGGGGAAATTCTGGAAAATCAGGCATGAAAGAGTTTCAGCGTTCAGACATTGCTCAAGACAGTCACAGAAAAGGTCTTGCAAAGAACATCAATCCTATTGGTCCAGATGGAAGAACGCTTACCTGCAAGTCTTGTGGTTCATATAGGCATCTGCTACAGGCATGCCCCCATAGCTGGGAAAACATGAAGAAAGTGAATGCTGTTGAAGAGGAACATGCAGTATTGTTTACAGGTTACAATAAGGATGAGATTCAGCGTTTGGGTGTAGATGCTCGAAATTGTGCTGTTCTTGATAGTGCTTGCAGCAGTACAGTGTGTGGTAAAAACTGGATAAATAACTATATACAGTCATTAGATGTAGGAGATAAACAGAGAGTAACACAGTTAGATAGTCAGAGAGTTTTCAAGTTTGGTGGTGGGACATGGCTAACATCAAAAGGAGAATACTGTATACCTGCAGTGATTGCTGGCAAAGATGTTTTCACGCTATAAAAATGGATCTAGAAAACGATACAGCTAGCATTATGGGAAAAGAGGTGGCCTTAAATTTGACAACATCAGGTCATTACTGTATTCCAATATATAAGACGGTAGAGGTACCTGTAGAAAGTGTTTGTGCTGTAAACTTTGATGATTTAAGCAAAAATGAGAGATACAAAACTTTTGTGAAATTGCACAGGCAATTTGCACACCCACCTAAGAAACGCTATGAAAGATGCAGGTATCTGGAGAGAAGAATTTGAGGAAACTCTTGATCTCATTACTAACAATTGTGAACTTTGCAAGATGTATGCAAAAACTCCATCGAGGCCTGTAGTGGGTATGCCTATGGCTTCCAAGTTCAATGAAAAAGTTGCGATGGATCTTAAGCAATGGAATGGCTGCTGGATTTAACACATTATAGACATGAGCACTAAACTCAAGGAAGCTACAATGAGTGATCTATCTCAGGCGATCAAAGCAGTGAACAGATTGAAAAACTTCAAGTCTTTTATAAGATTCCCACAATTGAGCAACTTTGTAGGTGATTGGAAGATTGCAGTCTTCACAGATGCATCTTTGCGCAACAAAAACTCTTTGACGTTTAAAAAGATTCCACATAAAAATAATTAAAAATATAATTTAGTTGTTTGTTCACTGCAATTGTTTAATTTTTAGTGAAAGCTTATTCGAAAAATAAAAAAATACATTGACATCATAAATTTATTACTCGTTACACTTTTGAAAATGACTTGTCGCCAGAATATATACAGGACTAAGAAGATGATCGATTTAAGAAAGTTCTCTGCTTACATTACAATAGGCAAATCTTCTTTCTTGAAAATGAACTTTCAGCAGTCATTATTATGCTGCTGACCGTTCCAAGGCGGCGCCCCACTGTGTTCCTCAGTTGTATGTCTATGTTGTTTCATACTGTTTTGGTGACACTTTTGCTTGTGTCCCTTGTTGTTTTCTCGTCTACGGTAAGTATCTTCCCCATTGCCTCTAGTTTTTATTTCTTTAATTACCCTCCCCCCCTTCCCCGGTCTCCTGTCCCCTTCCCCTTTTTGTGCCTATTATTATTTTCTTTGAATTCCTAATCGGTTCCAAATTATTCATCATTTAATGATTATCCTGTCCGTGTTCTGTCTTTGGCCTGTCCTGTTTTTGTTCGGGGTCCGCCTGGGCTCCTTGCCGTTGGTTCTTGTTGCTGGGTCATATGGGGGTTGCGTTCATTGAACGCCGCCTTTCCTTGTTGATCTTGTTTATCATATTTTTTACAGATATCTATAATAATAATTATTACACTTCATATAATATTTCTTATTTCAAGCAATACTTTTATTTTTACCAAAAATCCTAAATAAATTGGTAAATTGCAAACACATTCTTTTGTCCATCATTTGACAGGAAGTAATTATTTCTCGCGACATAAATTCTCAAACGCACACCATTTTAAATGGATATAACTTAAAATGGTCGATTAAGGAAACGAAATACATATAGATGCCGCAAAAAGACGCACGCATTAAGAATGATTATGATTACTATGTAACTGTGGTAAACACATAAATAAATTAGTCAGCGTATAACAGCGTACAGACAGAACATTGGACGGACGAAGATATTTGAAGCAGTGGGAGTAATAGCAAGTAAAATATGATAAACAAGATCGACAAGGAAAGGCGGCGTTCAATGAACGCAGCCCCCACCCGACCCAGTAACAGATTTTCAGAAAGAAAACATCTGGTTATTAGAATGAGTGTTGTTGGCGGACGGTCGGGCGGGCGTATACGATTTCTTCTATTTATCCTTTGCCCAACTCCTTCTACATCAAGTTTTTATCAAATTATAGCACTTTGCTTATTTCTATATATGTAATTTATGGTGTTATATCCTCTTAATCACAACTACTACATTAAATTATTACTTCTCCGCTGCTGATGTAATATTTTTGTTCTTTTTCAGTGATACTTTGTTTTACAGCAAATTTATTATCCGTGTTTGTCTAGTGACGTCATTATACTTTGTTCATCGTTATATATTGGCAGACTGCATATTCCTTCCCAATTTACATTTGGTACTACTTATACACATAATTTGGGAAACATATTTAATACAAAGAGTAGTATTCTTTTGCAAGTTTTTTTACACTGTCTCGTTTATAGGAATATGGTCGTTAATAGGAATATGGTGGGGCTAAGAGCGAGGTTTGGTGCACCATTAACCGGTTTAAACTCCCCAGCAGTCATTATTATGCTGCTGATCGTTCCAAGGCGGCGCCCCTCTGTGTTTCTCAGATGTATGTCTATGTTGTTTCATACTGGTTTTGGTGACACTTTTGCTTGTGTCCCTTGTTGTTTTCTCGTCTACGGTAAGTATCTTCCCCATTACCCCTAGTTTTTTTATTTCTTTCGCCCCCTTTCCCCCGGTCTCCTGTCCCCTTTGACTGTGTGGGCCAATAGTCAATCATTTACTTGTTTTCTTTGAATTCCTAATCAGTTATTTATCATTTAGTGATTTACCTGTCCGTGCTCTCTTTTTGCCCTGTCCTATTTTTGTTTGGGGTCCGCCTGGGCTCCTTGCCACTGGTTCTTGATGCTGGGTCATATGGGGGTTACAGAGGAGTAATTAGATTATCTATTTAGAAGAAAAAAAAGTTGAAATGAAGAATCACTTTCTCATTTCAGAGTTTGTTAAAGTGGTGTGCTTAAAATATGCGATGGAAAGATAAGAGTGATACAAAAAGATAAATGTTGAACATGTGTAGCATAAAAATGCATTTTATCGGAACGGTGGATGATATCTTTTTCGAGTAAGTGTGTAGAGTGTTAAATATTTCAAGTGCTGTAAAGTGCAAGTAAAATGTTGAATTCTGCTTAAGCCGGTGCTAGGGGGCGTGGATGGTAACTTACTATATTTGAATTTATAGTTACTCAATATGTGTTGTTTAACTTGAGCGAAACCATTTCAGCTGCAAAGTTTATAGACTTTGTGTCAAATTTACACTTTGATCTTGTTTAATTGTGTACAAAAAGTCTGTTTTACCTGTATATGGTCGCATGGTATGGACAGCAAACTTAGTCTCCAAACTATACCGATTCATAATAATCAGCTCAGAAGCGTGGTACAATTTGTTAAAGCAGCTATCAAAACCATCAGAAAAAAAGTTATTGATTGAAAACAGTAATGGCAACTACATAATACCATTATTATAACTACAGAGAGTGGAAATGGCAACAGTCTCGAACTTTACAAAATATTGGTAATAACTGATGGACTAGCCTAATGTGAATACTTATAACGAGTATTATTAGTGCAGGGGTTTAGTCAGAGCCGATGTTAAATACATTTTATAATACAAGGATCGATTTGAGTGGAGTCCCGGTGACATCAATATCCAACTTTTCGTGAGAATGAGTGATGAAAAGAAGTCATGAAAACTCCAAATCGAAACTTAAAATCTTATTGATGTCTGAAAAATAATTCTAAAACATTTGAAAAAAATCTTTAAACTACTGAACTCTCCCTATGTGCAAAACTATTAACTAACAAGCACTCATTCTGACAAGCGCGTGTCGGGGATATTTGGCACTTGTGACAACTTATAGTTTAACTTACTTATACATATATGTATTTATTGGCTGAATAATGCTAAATTTCATAACAAATATAGTACCTGATATTTTCAAAGTGTATTAAAAGCAAAACTACACGATTACAGTTTTTAATATTGTACAAGATCAACCAAAAAAAAAAAAAAAAAAAAAAAAACAGAATTAAGGGTAATTAGGCTAAGTAGGAAAACGACCAGACACCTGTTAAATGGGTGGGGTAAGGTAACATTGTATTTTGGGTAGAAACAATAATTGTGCTTAGTATGTGGATTGTTAGCTTAACTGTATTTTTTTTTTTTAAAGTTTAATGGGAATTTTTTTTTCATGAGCCTAAGATGGTGTTGTAGATATTACATACAGATATTGCATACAGGTGTCCTTTAAGATATATATCTGACATATGTGGTCAATTTTTCAGTTCCTTATAATACCCGTAACGTGGTTATACCTTAAGAGCAATGGTCTTAATAGGTCCCTGCTTGAAAAATAAAATTCAATGACTTGTGGTTTTTAACATCATAAATAAAGCGTTTAAAAATATATAGATTACACCTCTTTATTAAGTAATGATAGCAAGTGTACCTCTTAATTAAATGAATATGATTCTGGAAGACACAAATTAATCCTATAAGTTAAAACCATAAACTGTTAGAACAAATTTATACTGAAATATGCTAATCCACTGAGTATTTTTAATTTCAGACTCTTTTAAAAGTAGGGACACTTCCGTTTAGCGCTGTTCAAGTTGGGGTTTATAGTCAACTGTAACGGGAGAAGGTTCTGTCCTTGGGCTATGCCCACAACACTGTCACTCATGAACTAAACAAAATAGTAAGCTTTATTGACAAAGTACGATTGATGAGAGATCTCCTTCCAACAAATCCAGATAAAGAGGCCATCCTTGTCTGGAAAAATGTTTTGGCTCTTGTTTTCAGGAAGAAGGTTTGTAAATGTTCATAACTCTAGAACCACAGATTCAGCATTTTAACTTCCTTGTTCAAAGTAATTTGACTTAAAGTTCTGTCTCCTAGTTTTAAGAAAGTTATTCTTGGAAGTTAGTCACCACTAGAATCATTATTTATAAAGTGCATAACTCGAGCAAAATGTGTGTACTTTTTATGTTTCTCTCACACCTAAGCTTGTGTTGGAATAGCAGTATATTTATTTGATACCTGAGAAAAAAATGTAATATTAAATCTATATCATAAATTTAACTGATAAATGTAAAAGCCGGGTAATTAATATTTTTAACTCACCGAGCTAGCTCAATGTGAGCTTTTAGGATCGTTGAATGACCGTCTTCTGTCGTCCGTCCACACTTGTTCGTTAACACTCTAGCGGTCACATTTTTGCCTCAATTATCATCAAACTTTGTCAGGATGCTGATCTAGGTAATAGCTCGGATTAGTTTGAACATGGGTAATCTCAGATGAAAAACTAGGTCAAAGGAGCTAAAATTAGAAAAACTTTGTTAAAACTCTAGCGGTCACATTTTTGCCTCAATCATAATCAAACTTTGTCAGGATGTTTGACTAGGTAATAGCTCGGATGAGTTCGAACATGGGTCATCTCGGATGCAAACTAGGTCACAGGAGCTTAAAATAGAAAAACCTTAACACTCTAGCGGTGACATTTTTGACTCACCTGTCATGAAACTTGGTCAGAATGCTTGTCTAGGTAATTGTTCGGATGAGTGCGATGGGTCAGTTGAGCGATCTAAGGCCATATTGGCCCACTTATTATCTTAACAACCTCTTGTGAAGGGTATCAATGGTAGCTGAAGATGCTCATGAAAATTGATAATGAATTTGTCTATTTTATACCGTATTTAAAAAATAAATGACTTTCAGGTTCTTCTGGCTCGAAACACATATATTAGGATCCAAGAAAATACAATGCAAATCACCTATAGAGTCTTCCTTTGTCTCAACCACAAACATGACTGTACCACAGAGGTGCTTGTAGACTGTATGAAAACTGAAGCCGGATTTTGCAGAAGATGTCTTTTTATTGTTAACAAAGGATAAAAATCTTTCAAGATGGGGGGTGTAAGGACACATTAATGTTTAGTATTAACAAAATATTTGTCTTTATTCACATTATTTACTTTTATACTAGCTCGGTGATACAGGCATTAGATTTGTAATGGCAGGTTAGTTAACCAGGCCAGCCAACTACAAAGATATAATCGAAATTGATTTGTTGAAATTGGCGTAAAAACTAACTTTAACTTTACAATCGTCTATCTGTCTGACGATCTTAAAATGTGTCTAGATCAGCAAAATATACCAGTGCAATTTTAACCAATCTTTACAGGAATGATCAGTTTTAAGTCTAGTTGTGCAAACCCTCGGCATTTTAAAGTAAAATGTGTTTTGTAAGAGTTATAGCCCTTTAATGTATTTTATATTTATGCTTGTGCAGACTACTTCTCTAATACCACTGATGATTTTGAATGGATCTTGCATGATTGGTAGCTCAAGTATTTGTACATATCACCCGGGTTTTCCAAATGAATGATTTTTGGCTGGGCTATGGCCCTTGAATAAAAGATTAACGCTTTGTCTTGGTATTTATTTTTGTGCAAAAACGGTTAAATAAGCGTAAACAAATATACCTGTTTGCAATTGCTAATTGTGTTACATAAGATTATAACAATGCATATCGAAATTTGATTTTTGATAAATTGTTTTGTACGTACACGATGTAAAATATATACGACTAAACTGGGTACAAAGCTAAGGCAGAAAGGATATTTCCTGAAACTCGAAAATTTCCCGTATTAAATTGAAGGAAAAATTAGCTAATCTATTTTTCACCATATTTTATTCATGCGAATAAAGCGGCAATTAGATACTCGAAAAAATCCTGTAATTTTACTATTCCTTAACAAAATACTGGATCAATTGCGTCTTATTTAAATAGGAATGATCAGCACCAAGTTTAAAAGTGCATATTACGTATTTTACGGTATTTAAAAGGGTATTTACAGGAGCGTATCACGTTTTGGGACAGGGTCTGACACTAAGCGTTTGTGGGTTATCACTGAATCTTTAATTTGAACCTTCAAGTTTATTTTTTCCAAAGGGAGATAGTAGTTTATGAATTTATTTATATGTTTCCTGAGTTTCCTCCTATTTAATAACTAATATATTACCTCCCTTTATAATATATTACATTATTACGTTGTTTTGTATCAAACTTTGTACTTTTTAGACATTTTCTGTTAAGAACGGTTTACATGAATGGATATTTTTCAAATGACAATCTTAAAATTACCGAGCTTGCTTTCGGAAATTCTAGTCAGGTACCCGCTTTAGTATATAATAACGCACGAAGGGGTTAACTGAGATTTTCTGTCAAAAGAAGTAAAGCTTAAAGGGAGACACGGGCAAAATTTTCATGTCTTAGTTTTGAATTTTTCATTAATTTTTCTGTAAATGCCCTCAAAATGAATATATTAGACAGTCACAGGAATAAAACTTATCTCCATATAAAGAATAAAATGGTGGTTTCCTAACTTGACCCGCGTGGGTCAGGTTAGAGCGCTAGCTTTTCACAATAGTTGTCAAAGTGAACTCTGGAAACGTTAAAAAACATGTCAAATGAATGACTTAGGCTTGTTTCAATCATACAATATCCACAATATCTGTTATTGTAACTTCAAGGGTTTGTTCAAGTCACCTGACTTGTTTTAAAACTATTTGGTGATTCTATTGGCGTCTAAATTTGTTCAACATATATAGATATATTTACGCTTTAAACCCGAAAAAGAAGTAAAGCTTAACAGTTGCTAAGATATCTTTGACGGGTCAGTGTGACCTTTAATCAAGCAAAACAACAATTTGTTTTTATAGGGCAAATTCTGCTGATCCTGTGTTGCTGGATTTTGGTTGGAGGATGTGTTCGTTAAATGCCGCCCTTCCCTGTTGATGTTTGTTTTTCATTTTCTACAACATTTTGGTAATGGATTTAAAACATGATTGAAGATTGTCACTTGAAAAAAAGCACTTGATCATGGCGCGAAATAGTTAGTCTTAAAAGAAGGGTTCATTGAATGCAGATCTTTGTTTTTTTATATTTCAAAAGAACAAAAAAGTAAATAAGGTAGTTTTTCGACTTACAAAATCTGAATTACTAATAATAAATATTACTGTATTTAATACATGTATGATATTATAAAAATCCAAAGAACCAAAGAAATATTCAAATAAATGTTCAGTGAGTAACAATTTTGAAACCATAACAGGACACCAAAAATGATATGTTTCTAAAAAATATCTGTGGCTAAATGGGCCTTTAAAAAGTATGATATGTATGTTAATATCATGTTAATAGCCGGATAATACTGCGTAATACACGTAACCTGATCTTATAAAGTTTATACGAATAACTTAACATAGTAATATTGTACATGAAACCTTTATACTTATTTTCAACGACGCTTGTCTGTACTGCTTCACATTAAGATATTAAGATATTGCATAATTATATAGATATATAAATAAGTTATAGTTTTATTTTAATGGTAAAAAACTTTCATTGTCGTACATACATGTAGAATGTATGATTGCCTTATTTTTATAGTGCACCATATTATAATTTACTCAACGTTATATGTTTCTATATGAATTCCCTGTTTCTACATAATTATATAATTTAAATACTTTAGATAACTTTCAATAGTTATTTTTGCAAATGTATTGTCCCCGGATCACGTAATTTCATGTTTTACACAAATTGATGTAAATGTTTTTAATATGATAATGTAATTTACAATGATGATGATGATGAAATAGACATTTTGAATTAGTATTACAATGATAATAGTGACTGTGGATATTTATATTTTATTCACACATACCAAAATTTAGGGGGCCCTTAAATAATACCAATTTATGGGGCCAAATTTTAGAAGGCAAGTACTATATTTTATACAAAGAATATATATTGCCTTTTTATCTTTTGATGCCCCCGAAGGGTGGCATATTAAAATCGAACCGTCCGTCTGTCTGTCTGTCCGTACAAACCAGAGCTACATTATGGGGTTTGGTCTATTCTTCTCATAAAAATAGATGTCTTTGATGTCATTCATTCCGTTTCTCTTGTGGGGTTATTTTCTGCATTGTGGGGTTAAAAAGAACGTCAAAAGAAATAACAAAAGGAAACCCCAAAATGTAGCTCTGGTAAGAACTTCCGTCCGTCCGTCCGTCAGTCCGTCCGTCCGTCAGTCCGTCCCGCTTTATACATACAGACAGTGGTGGTCGTGTCCGCTCTGAAACTTCAGAATAACCATAGATGTATGGTGTGTCGCGAACAAGACTCAGGTTCCTACGACTTAGGTCAAGGTCACTGTGGGGGTTCAAAATTTGTTATTTTTTTATGTTATATAAATATAGAAGGTGGTGGTCGTGTCCGCTCTGAAACTTCAGTATGCATTGAAGGATTGTAATTTTTCTTTCACATATGAAAATTAATAACCATAGATGTATGGTGTGTCGCAAACAAAACTTAGGTGTCTACCACTAAGGTAAGGTCACTGTGGGGGTTCAAACTTTGTCATTTTTTATGTTATATGAATATAGAATGTGGTGGTCGTGTCCGCTTTTAAACTTCAGTATACATTGAAGGATTGTAATTTTTCTTTCACATATGATATAACCATAGATGTATGATGTGTCGCGATCAAGACTCTGGTTTCTACCACTAAGGTCAAGTTTACTGTGGAGGTTCAAACTTTGTCATTTTTTATGTTATATAAATATAGAAGGTGGTGGTCGTGTCCGCTCTGAAACTTTAGTATGCATGGAAGGATTGTAATTTTTCTTTCACGTATGAAATAACCATAGATGTATGGTTGTCGCAAACAAGGCTCAAGTTTCTACAACTAAGGTCAAGATCAATGTGGAGGTTTAAACTTTGTCATTTTTTATGTTAAATAAATATAGAAGGTGGTTGTGGTGTCCGCTCTGAGACTTCAGTGTGCATAAAAGAATTTAAATTTTTCTTTCATATATGAAATAACCATAGATGTATGGTGTGTTGAAAAAGGCTCAAGTTTCTACAACTAAGGTCAAGGTCACTGTAGAGTTTCAAACTTTGTCATTTTTATGTTATATAAATATAGAAGGTGGTGGTCGTGTCCGCTCTGAAACTTCAGTATGCATGGAAGGATTGTAATTTTTCTTTTACATATGAAATAACCATAGATGTATGGTGTGTCACAAACAATACTTAGGTTTCTACCACTAAGGTCAAGGTCACTGTGGAGGTTCAAACTTTGTCATTTTTTATGGTATATAAATATAGAAGGTGGTGGTCGTGTCCGCTCTGAAACTTCAGTATGCATAGAAGAATTTAAATTTTTCTTTCATATATGAAATAACCATAGATGTATAATGTGTCGCAAACAAAACTTAGGTTTCTACCACTAAGGTCAAGGTCACTGTGGGGGTTCAAACTTTGTAATTTTTTATGTTATATAAATATAGAAGGTGGTGGTCGTGTCCGCTCTGAAACTTCAGTATGCATGGAAGAATTGTAATTTTTCTTTCACATATGAAATAGCCATAGATGTATATTATGTCGCGAACAAGACTCTGGTTTCTACCACTAAGGTCAAGTTCACTGTGGAGGTTCAAACTTTGTCATTTTTTATGTTATATAAATATAGAAGATAGTGGTCGTGTCCGCTCTGAAACTTCAGTATCCATGGAAGAATTTTAATATTTTTTTCACATGAAATAACCATAAATGTATCGCGTTTCGCGACCAAGACTCAAGTTCTACAGCTAAGGTCAAGGTCACTGTGGAGGTTCAAACTTAGTCATGTTTTTATGTTATATAAATATAGAAGATGGTGGTCGTGTCCGCTCTGAAACTTCAGTATCCATGGAAGAATTTTAAAAAAATTTTCACATATAAAATAACCATAAATGGATCGTGTGTCGCGACCAAGACTCAAGTTCTACAGCTAAGGTCAAGTTTACAGTGGAGGTTCAAACTTAGTCATGTTTTTATGTTATATAAATATAGAAGGTGGTGGTCGTGTCCGCTCTGAAACTTCAGTATGCATGGAAGAATTTTAATATTTTTTTCACATATGAAATAACCGTAGATGTATAATGTGTCGCGACCAAGACTCAAGTTTCTACAGCTAAGGTCAAGGTCACTGTGGAGGTTCAAACTTTGTCATTTTTATGTTATATAAATATAGAAGGTGGTGGTCGTGTCCGCTCTGAAACTTCAGTATGCATGAAAGGCTTTTAATTTTTCTTTCATATATAAAATAACCATAGATGTATAATATGTCGCGAACAAGACTCTTGTTTCTATGACTTAGGTCAAGGTCACTATTGGGGTTTAAACTTTGTCAATTTTAATGGTAATATACATATAGGCAGAGATGGTTGTGTCTGCTGTTAAACTAATATGCGTGAAAGGATTATATATTCTATTTCACATATGAAATTATCATAAATGTATAATGTGTTGCCCTTAAGACCCGTGTTCATTCGCTTAAGTTGAAGGTCACTGTTAAGGTTTAAATCTTTTCAATATTTATGTTATATACATATAAATGGTGGATGTTGTGTCTGCTTTGTAACTTCCATATACATGAAAGTTTCAATTTTAATTTAAAAATATAAAGTACCATAGATGGACAATGTGTTGTTAACAAGACTCAGGTTTCTTTGTCTCACTTAAAGGTAACTGCTGGGGTTCGAACTTTATCATGTTTTACAACCACACTTAACATGTAATAGGTGGTTTATAACTAGAATCCTTCGGGAGCATTTGTCACATTCTGTGAAAGCTCTTGTTAGTTGAATGAGTTATGGCGTATATGTATACCAAAATTAAAGGCCCCATACTTTTATACAGATTTATATACTTACAACAAACTTGTGCACATAAATTTTTATAGCCTTTAAATGGCCTTTACAAAGTTCACTAATATCTTCTACATGAATACCGTGTTTATATTTAAAGACTTAGTAAAATAAAAGGTCTACTGTGATCGGCGAGCCTTTTTTGTCTCGGAATCAAGTATTTTCATGTTTAAGACTTATTATTATCGTGTTTAACAACATCATGTTTAAAATGGTTATTATTAAGGCGTTGTTGATGGCAATTACATGTACGATGATGATGGAGGTTGCAGTGTCATTTTGGAACCCAGCAAGAAATTGACGGAAATACAGGTCCAGTGACAGTTGATGGTAACAGTAAGTATAGTTCATTTTGAAACTTCAATATTGTTTCTTTCTTCTACTTTTCCCGTGAGTAACAAGGATTATTAGTTTTTTGTATACTTAATACAGTCAATTGATACGGTTATAATTTCAAACTTTTTACATAGTAATTTTGAAATTGTTAATAGTGTTACCTTGTCCTGTGTCTTAATAATAATGAAGTCAAACAGAAACGTATGTTGTTTTAGTGGTATATTACCGACTTATTCCCACGCTGTGTGTTTAATGTTGTTACCTTTTGATAAATACATTTTATGTTGTTTTTGTTTGCTTGTTTGTTTGTACTTTTGTCTGTAGCAAACAATACTAAAACGACGAAGAGAGGTAAACATGTCTCTTTTTTTCAAATACAGCATTTAAATGACAAAAATACGTTCTAATCAGTAAGATTTGAACAGAGTTTTGGCTCTTTATCATTCTATTAAAAGAAAAAGAATAAATATAAAATAAAAACCGTCTAATATAATATTTAGTATGCAGTTTTTTTAATAGACAAGGTGAAGAACTTTGACCCGTAAGTATGTATTTTTGTTTTGTTTTCAAGTGCCTAAAAACGGGAAATACTAAAATGAAACCAGTGTAAAACAGTTTTTGTATATAAGTGTTGTATTATAATTTATGGTGTTTTTCATGCTTGTATATCACTCAGAGGTTTCCACAATGCGATAAATCTACCGATGTATTGCTGAAATAAGCATAAGAAATAGGATTCATTATGATAGCAAATGTTCATTTTTAAATTGGATATATTTCAGGCTCATATGAGCATTTTAGTTTTGAACCAACATCAAAATCAAACTGAAAAAGTTTCTTTCATGACAGATGTCAGAGCACGATATTGCAACTTATCAGCAACCCTAACCACTCTTTTTGCTACTTTTATATTTGCATTCGATAAGTATTGTATAACTGGTTTGGTTTTGTTCCTTAAATTCAGATGTTCCACTTTGCGAATGATAGAGGAACATTTAGTTCAGTTATCAGCAGAGGCGATATTGTTCTTCGACACCTTATCTTAGAACATTGGGATGTCAGTATGACATTTATTTAGCCATACATGCTTTGTTTGCGGCGGAAGCGCAGCAAATACTGCAAACATTTCGGATTAAATACAATTGACGTAAAGAAATTCAATTCTCTTCAAAAGCAAAACATGATTTATTTGATCGTTAAGTCTTTCAAAATGTAAATTTTGTATCAGTACGAAAGACAAAGTAGCATCTCGTGATTAGATCTAGTATACAAAATTCGATATCGCTATTTGTGAGTTTTCATTGATTTTTCTTACAGGCTGGGTAACGCTGTCAAATGTAACTTTGCAGTGCATACAATAAATGAACTCAGATTGGTATCAACCATGCTGTGAAAAACGTAAGTATCTTCAAATATTATTGAATCACGGCATAAGGCAACCTTAATACTTGAATGTCAGAATAAGTCTTTCTCCGATTATAAGTATCAACTGTAAGCATTGCTTGTGAAATTGGAAAGTAACGAAAAGGAAAACGGCTTTCCTCAAAAGAACATTAAAGGAACAAACAATCCTTTGTTTGATTTTTTGTAGACATCTTATATATAGAATGCGTACTTTTGATGAATATTATGTGTATTAAAACCGTGCATATTGGTAACGTGTTCATGTAAAAAAGAAGGAATTTTGCAAGTTACACCAAATCAGTGCAATATATGACAGAATATATTACATCGGTAGCACGGACATAGACATAGAAATTTAATGGAAAGAAAAATACTCTCTCAAATAAGTTCCATAAATAATGAATTCAACGATGTTTACGGAAAATCTTGCATTTGGGGATAGATTATTTAAATAACATGAATGGTATTACGAGTTTCGTTTTAAAAGTTACTAAAGTTATTTTCAATGTAATAGTCAAAAATTCAAATGCATAGGTCAATCGTATTGTATTCACTAAAGTGCTTTTTATATCACTGATATATACTGATGACTGATTTGTGCTACTTGAATTCTTTGCCTTGACATACAAAATAATGAACACATCAGACACGAACCACCATTATATTAAAACATATAAGCAATTATCATAGTATTGCAAGCAATTCGTAAGTCCTCTACCGGTAAGAACCTCAGCAACTTTCTGAAAGACCATTGGTGATTGAAGTATGCCATTGAATGAATGAATAAATCTTTTGAGTATCATTATCATATGTAATGTGTCATTCCTAGTAAGGACATAATGTTTCTAAAACAAATAATCAAACGAGCCAATTTTCTCAGGACGAATATGTATAACTAGTGTTTCAACTTTTCTCTATTTCAAGTAAATTTGTTGGAACAGTTCTTTAAGTTCTTAATTTCTTTTGAGTTAAAAATAATAATTTCTGAGGAAATAAAATCTAAGTTCAATAGGGACATAATTCTAGAAATATTCAAGCTAGAATATTGAACTTTCTTGCGATACTAAGAAACATATATGTGAAGTTTGAAGTAGATACATTTAGAAATAAAATAATTATAAAAAAACATAATCTTTTTTCAATAAGATTCTAAGTTTAAGGGTGAAATTTAGATATTTTTTGTGCTAGAGTTGTAACCCTTATCACATATGATGTGGTTGATGATCAGAAACATATATTTGAGGTTTGACGTAAATACCTTAAGAAATAAAGAACTTAAAGTGTAAAAGCGTAAAAACTTGAATAATATCTTATGACGAGGGCACCGATGCTGTGTGAGAAGGACAGCTCTCAATATACTCCCTATAGTCAATTTTAAAATTATATGCTGATCTGCATTCTGTCATAAATCAAAAAATTAAGTTTAAAAAAAAATGTCTACATAAAAATATTGTTATGTTTGCTATATTTCAACTTAATGTTGCCATAGCAACCACATTTTCAGCAAAGGAAGAATAGAATAAGACATGCACAATTTCGAGACTGCCATCACAACATATTTTAAGTTTCATGAAAATATATTTTTTATGTTGCGTTATCACTGGATCCATATTATGTTTTAATTTAGCCATATTTTCAGCAGTCTTTTTGTTGACATAGCAAAGATATTTGAAAATCCAGTGACATTTAACGGGTTACCGTAAGATTTGGAAAGAGATAGGTTAAAAAGTATATGCTTTACTAGAAGTACATATATTTTAGTTTATAAATGATATAAATTTACATTGAAAATTGTTTTATTTAGGAATTTAAAATACTCGTATGGTGGAATATGGTATAAAAATTCAAGAAAAAGTATGTGGCATATGTTTGCCGCTCGGATTGGAATATCCGTGGCTCAACAGGCATCGTTACCGCCCAATGTGCGCGTCCCATCGGAACGGATATCCCGAACTGAACCGCAACATATGTCAAATATTATTATTCCATAAAAAGCATTATTTTATGTATACAAGTGTCCTGCGGTTCCATTTACGATTATCTAAAGAACGTTAGATTTCTGTTGTTTTTCGTCTGTTTTTGCAAATTGTTTAAGTGACTAACAGAACAAAAAAATATTTGCATGTTCGTAAAGAATGCTAAGAATATCGCATTAACATATTTTAAGCCAGTTTGTTATGAGCCAAGCTGATGAATATTATTCAATTTTGCAGTTTTATAACGCAGAAAGAGAAGCCATTGGATATTACATTAGTACAGCAGACGATATGATGACAGAAATAATTAAGTTTTCGACTTTCCCGGTTTTCATGGCAATACAAGCATTGAAGAGAATATAATTATATCTGGTAATGAAAAAAACTAACAGCAAATTGATTATTCATTTTATGGCTATTTTAAACATATATGTCAATATACATGTGTATATACTTTCATAAAGCAGGCATGTCAAGTTTGCTGATGTGCTGTTCTCTGTTTACTCTTACATCGTTTCTTTTTCATCAATTTTGTATGTGCTCGGTCGTTCAGTCAGTATGTTTGTCCGTTGTCTGGAACATTGTACTCTAAAAATCAAGGAAACGATTTTAAATTGAAAGTATAGATACAGAGTAAGTAAAATAATGCTGAGGATCCGTTGTTTTTACTTTTTCTAATGTTGTAAAGTCCTAGTGTGTTTTTTTGGATGTGGATAGTAAATCATTAGCAGTTCAAGAATCATAACATTTGTTACGTATTTCAATTATCTTTAGTTTTTTTGTTCGGTGTAGCATTTTTTCTAAATTATTTAAGCGGTTGACTTGTTAATTGAAATATTGATACACTTGATACACTTCTAGACACTTCTAGACAACAAAAATGTACCATGTTTAATTATCTCATCTTTTGCAATGTTTTGTCCGGAGCATAATTGAGTACATTGTAAAATGTTTTCGTCTTGAAACAATTACTTTTAAGCTAGGTATTTAAGCCTGCAAGCACACGAAATTGCAGATTTGTAGTTTAAAATTAAAACTTTTTATCCATAAATTAAGGTGACTAACATTATCCTTATATCAAGTTCTTTTCTCATTATAATAAGTTTAAAACTTAGCCAAACAATGTTTTTTTATAATTATATATAAATATAAATCCTTTTATTTAATTTTACCCATGAAATATGGTGCTATATCAGTCAAATATATTTTATATTTTTTAAAAATAAATATGAAATATAAATATGAAAAGTCAAAACTCATATTTATTTTAAGGGACTTCTTCCGTCATTTTGTTTGAAAAATCTGATAAATACAAAACAACTTTTTGTTGAATTTCGTTTTGAAAACTATCTAGAATGATAGAAAATGGTCTAACTAAGAAAATTAATCCGAACACCAATATCTTTAATTCAGTCGTTAACGCTGTACAGACGTTTTTAGAGTTGTTTACGTGACGTCACAATGTAGCGCTAAATATCGCGTGCAAAACAAGACAATAATTATATTACTGCGCGCTGTACAATTGCAGTTGCGTAGCAAGCAAAGGGGGTTCGCAACCATTTTTCTTTGATAATGAAATTAAATAAAAAGGTTATTTTTTCGTTTTTCGTGAAATATGGTATATATTTTCACTCAACATGATAAAATGCCACATATTTTCACTCGCCGTCCCGGCTCGTGAAAATATGTGGCATTTTATCATGTTTCGTGAAAATATATTCACTCAAACGAAAAATATCCTCTTATTATCTACAAATCTAGGTCACGGACATTATCCTTATATCAGGTTCTTTCCATGAAATCTATGTTTACCAAAAACGAGCAAGTGTCATAAGTATGTAAATTTAAATCCTTTTATTTACAAATCTAGGTCACAAAAATTATCCTTATATCAGGTTCTTTCCATGAAATCTATGTTTACCAAAAACGAGCAAGTGTCAATGAAATATTATAAGTGCATTTGTGGTAGTATTTCATCAAGTGATAATCTAGTACCTACCTAATGTAACATAAAACATATAATAAAATAAAAGTTTCCTTTCAGTTAGTAAAGGTCGTCGCCAATTTTGATATTGTATAATTATTATGCGAATCTTAAATAATACATGTACAAGGGATATCGGAGGTAATTTTCCTCAATCATTTTTATAAAGTAGATCATATTTTAACATAATTCTTTAATTTTTATCACTCTAACAAGCTGTCATTTTGGAGTCGTATATGTAGGCTAGCATATTACTTTAAAACTAACTGGTATCAACATAAAGCTTGTAGATGCAGTTGTGAGAAAAGATTTTAAGATTTTACAATTACTGTCCCTTTAAAGAAATCTGGATCGGATCCAAAGCATAGACCTATGTTTTTCTTATTCTTTTGTCAGTTAAAAAATTCGGAATTAAGTCATAAGTATAAAAGTGCAAAATTATGGTGAATGATACTCCTTATGGATAGTATATCGAAAGTATGCATGCCATTTTTCATCCGTTTGGCTGTTTATCTGTTATTTCGTTCGTTTGAAAACAAAACTGGGCCCTTTATATCTTAAAAAGAACAAAAGGTAGAGTGATGAAAGATGTAGAACCCTCGACAAAATCAAAGCTGATAAAGATAAACGTTTTATTATGTTATCTCCGTTCTTTATGCTTGTTTTCAAAATAAATCGAACAATGTCTTGACAAGTCACAAAACAAAACACGCTAATTATCGGGGGCGCGGGACTCATTTTAATAAATAAAACTTCGCCCCGCGCCCCGGCCAATGAGCGTGTTTTCGCCCCGCCGCCCACCAAGCAAAAAGTCTAAAATAAACAAGTTTAAATGGCGGGGGCGCGGAGCAAAAACACGATAATATCGAGGGCGCTAATTAGCACGCCCCCGCCGTTTCATTTCTTAAATCTCTCTCCGCGCCCCCGCGGGGCAAAGTTTAATTTATTTAAATTTGCCCCACGCCCCCGCTTACTAGCCACTTTTTTCGCTCCGTGCCTCCGCCAGTTTATCTTCTTAATTCTCGACTTTTCGCTTTGCGGGGTAGTGGGGCGAAAACACAAAAGGCACAACTCAGCTACCATAGTTTTGGGCAATAATACATGCAATTGAAGGATGACAAAAATCTTAACAAAATTGCAATAGGAAGATAACTTTTACAGACATGATGTATCTACAGGTATTAAAAACACACACACACACACACAAGTTGAAATTCGGTTAAAGTTCCAGCAATGTCTAGTAGGGATATGAGTTATGTGTCTAATAGAATGTGACATATAAATATTTATCGTTTGTACTATTTGGCCTCTCTGTTTAGATCACAATTGATCAAGTAAATTTAGCCTCGTATTCAATTCACAAAGCCAAAAATCTACATTAAATATATATTGTAATTGTCTAGCCTCATTTTTATCAAGTCTATTTTATACTCAAATCTAACAAGGTTTTGTCATAATGTCTAAATATAGTGATATTGATATGACACGTTGTTAAGAAAAAAACTGATTCTTTGAAATATATATATATATATCACAGTGTTGCAATATTTTGCTCCAACAAAACTATGTGTTTAACTTTTTTATTACGGAGATAACGTTCCCCATTGAGAAGGGAATGAGACGATATACATTTATAATATAACCCGTGAATTCAAACATTACAATATATCACATCCGGTTAAAAGGTGTGATGTTACAGACGTTAAATTAACATTGTTGATATTACAGATTATTTTCGATATAAAATTGAATGCATGCATTTTATTTTTTTTATTTCATTTTTGGTTGTTTTGTATGATGTGATCTATTCTAGTATTCTTAAATCTAAGTTCTAACGAAACCCTGATGGTAAAACGTCTAACTCTAAATGTATAACAGTGTATTGTTATCAGATTGTTTACATTTTTATCTGTTTTATGCCAATTCTAATACATTTTTGGCTAATAGTTGCCTGTCTACTTATCACATACTATTCATGAAGACTAACAAGATTCATAGTTTATATACGTACATATTTTTATCACGATGTTGTCATTTATACTTTACTTTACGCTCCATACGAGGGCAGCAGGAAAAGAACATGTCTGCGAATATAGGGAAGTGTAAGTGCACACTTTTATGACATAAAAGCATTTGGAACTTTGTTCAATTGTTTATCAAATATATACATTTTACACTTCTTTTTCTTTTTTATCCGACGACTTTTCTCCGACGTAAGCATTTCAACAAATTTCAACTGATAACATTTAGGTAACAGAACGTGATGTCCTTATGTCCAAACGTAATTTCACGAAATAAAATCTATGAATTCACGACTTCATTGTGAAATTTGGTAGTCATGCAGTTGAAATGTCCCAACTGTTCTTTCGTACCTAAGCATTCAGGTTGATCACAAGAGCAAGCTGAAAATGGCGAGATTTTAGCAGATAAAATAATTTTATTCAGATTGAAAACCAGAGGGCTTTACAAAGGCCCGTCGGAAATTGCGAGATATTAGCTGAATTCATAGTGCAATTTTCGGCTGAACGTCGGCAAAATACCATAGTTTTCCCGACGGACACGTATTTATACATACATAAAATTAGATAATGTGATAAAGTCTATGAAAACACACGCAAGCATCTCTTTTGGTCTATTAAAATTTCTGGTGAAATCTTAAATTAAAAATTAAAAGAACTATCAAGCTTCATCTGTGAGTACATACGATTGTTCTACACTTTATACAACTTTGCCACATAAATTGCTTAATGATATACAAATTTTCCTAATTAAGAAACTTTCTGCATAGGAACAAGTTAACTTTCTTGCATGTAATTCTAACAAAGCTTTTTTTTACTAAAAGTGTTGTTAAACAATATACTATGTGGAACTGTGACGGAGTTTGTAGAGCACTCTTTTTTCTTTTAGACATCATTTATGACAGGTTTGACAATAACGTTTTTAAACAGAGCATAGGGATTGTTTTTGTACTGCTATGAAAGAGACTATAATTATGTTGAGTCTCTCTGAATATACACAACAAGATGTTATAGTAGCATTTAATAATACTTCCAGAAACCTTACTGATATTTTTTATTTAGATAATTCTTATTTTGAGCAAATGGTGTCTGAAAACTACAACTTAATTTAGGGATTCTTATTTTCTCAATTTTAATAAAACGAACTCTTAAAATTTAAGTACATCGTTTTTGGATCTTCATCAACAATTCTATTCACACGAATATCTATGATAAAAGAGATGACTTTGATTTTTGTACAGTTAATTATCCACAGCAAGATGAAAGCGTACTTCTTACGGGGCAGATGTTTCTCAGTTAATTAGATTCGCTAGAGCTTGTAGCCAGTTGAAGGATTTCATCGAGGGGAATATTTTTATTACCAGCAAGCTTCTAAAACAGGGCTACCGCTATTATACATAACGGGAATATTTTACAAAAGTTTACAACCGTAATTTTGATTTACATTTGTTATTTCAAAATTCAATAATGCTTTGAAAACACTTCTGCGGCATTGGTTTTTATGGCGATGTGATTTACAAACTTCGTAAGAGTTTGGGTCATTGTAATGTTTGTGCTGGTTTACTGAAATCATTTAAAGTTTTATTAAAAGAGGATATGACCCTACTATTTTAAGCCTTTGAGATATCAACATGAAACTTCATAGGTGGATAAATCTCACCCAGAGGTGTGCAATGCACAAAAATGATAACTCTACCTTAATTTATTTGAGTTATTGCCCTTTGTTATTTTTCATACTTATTTTTTTTCTTGAGTGGAGCATAACTCAATAAGACTTTAAGATGTCAACATGAAACTTCAAAGATGGATAGATCTAATCGATGAGGAATGCTTTGCACAAGAATGATAACACTACCTTTCATAATGTTTGAGTTATTGCCCTTTTTATTCTTCATACTTTTCGTCCGGAGCTTATCTCAAAAAGTTTTGCAGGTATCAACTTGAAACTTCATAGGTGGATAGATCTCATTGAAGCATAATTTTTCAGTGATTGCCTTTTGTTTTTTTCAGTCATCAGTATTCACAAACGTTTCAATTACTTCAGCCATTATTTCCCATTACCAAAAGACCTCTAAAAATTGAATTAATTCTACTCTACTATATATACATTCTTCCAATGAGCAAACATTCGGCGGGGATGGCCATGTTAACATGGCTCTTGTTGTAATTAAAGAACTATAGGGACCTATTTCTGTTATTACTGACTTGCCTTTACTCTTAAGTGTGTATACATATCATATTTACCTTGGAATGCGTTGCCTCAGTTGCAATACATGTTTACGAAGTATGGTCTAAAAGCGTTATTCAAACTACTTTTCCTAGTATAGGAATTTTCAAAAAATGAAAATAAACCGTACCGGAAACGTTTGAAAAGTAGTAAAATCATATTTTTTATATAAAATTCGTCATTAATTGTATAAATTCAGAATAGTCGGTGTCTTAACAACATGCACTTTTCCGTAATTAGCTTTCCTGAAGTGTGAATTTAGACATAATTTACATACATTTCTGTTTTCGTGTTATCCTGCTTCATTTCAGAAAAAGAATATGCAAAGCAACTACTGCAAAGCAACACTATGGTTACACATTTGTGCATTTTTATTCATCTCGTGTGCACGTGATACTATGTCGTAGAAACGAGATACTAAGTCTTGCGCATGAGATAATGAAATGGTGCGCATAAGACATTATTCCGTGGCCAGGGGTACTAAGTCGTGTGCACGAGATAATTAATTGGTGCGCACGAGATACTATGTCGTGGTCACGTCGTTACTTAATTATCTCGTGCGCACGACTTAGTTACTCGTGGCCACGACTTATTATCTGGTGGCCATGACATAGTATTTAGTGCGCACCACTAAATTGTTTCGTGTGTACCACTTAGTAACTTGTGGCCACGACGTAGTATCTCGTGCACACCACTTAATTATCTCATGCGCATGACTTAGTAAATCGTGACCGACATAGTATCCCGTGCGCACGAGATAAATGAAAACACAATCATTCCAACTTTATGCCACCATACAACACCTTTTGAGAGGTCAAGATTTTCTTATAACTTAAATGTGTTGCTCTAGAGAGGGTAAATTTATGGTAATGTCTTAATTCTACAAGAGGTGACCTGTTATTAAAAGTCCATGCTCTGGAGGGAGCCATAGAGAGAGCCACTTTGCACAATTTAACTTGAAATGTGTATATATAACCTCAAGGCAGATTTAATCAAAGATAAGCATGGCTAAAATGTATGTAAAATGAAATCAAATTCATTCCAAATATCAATTTAACCACATTCCTGTATACATATACAAAGTAACTGCTCTAAGGTAAAGTAAGGAAGGGACATTATCACAATCATATTGAGTAATGTGTATGAATTTTGTACTACATGTACTAGGTCCTTATTTTCAAATGATGATGTCATCACTGCAACAATCTGTCATCACGGCGCTCTTTTTTAAATTCAGTGACGTATATTTTCCTAAAAATAATAGATAAACAGAGATATAAGCTTGAGTTGAATAATAATCATACCATTTTAATGACATTTTATCCATATATAAACCTTTTCAAACTTTCGGCCAGTGTCCGCATGTACGCAGCGTAGTTTTGTCTTGGCTGACATTGGACATGTTCTATTTGCGACTTTTTTTCTATAAAAAATGACTTGTTTGAAGTTTAAAAATTATCTTTATAATCGTCATGGAATATATACGTTAGAAGAAAATTGTTTAACTCAAGTATTTTGTCTTTTCGTAGATAGCGTTGCAAGAGAGGCATAAAAGGTTCGAAACAGAAATGTGTCCCATTTTTAAAGCCTTTATTTTTGTATGTGTGCAGGTTTCTTTGCACTACAAACTTTCATCAAATAATTGTAACTAATTTTTATAACATTAAAAGATTCGTTACAAATACTACTATTCTACCCTTGTTTATTTTCATAGAAAATATTATTTTCATAGAAAATACAAAAACGACTTTAAGGAAACCTTGAACAACAAAAAATGATAAAGTGGGTCACAATTTCAATATATATATATATAAAAGGAAACTTGACTCCTGCAAAAAGCGATGTTTTTAGACACATGTGTAAAGTAGATTATTGTATCTTGTTTTCTAACTATTGGGACAAAAAACTTTGGCTAGCCTATTCAAAGAAGAAATCTTATCATGGGATTTTTTTCAGTTTCATGGAAAATGATGTAACAATTGATAATATAAAGCGGAGTAGCTCCTCATCGGTTGTACTTTTGATTCTTATGGGACTTTGGAGAACACATCGAGTCTCGCTAGGACCCATTACAGGTATGTGATAAATAATTTTTAGATTATCATAAATGTTTATTAACTGTTGAAAAATCATATGTTCATATATATTTATTACTTAATTTTAATTATTCAATCATTAAATGACGAATACAGGTTGGATAAACATTGAAAAAATATCTTTCTTTTTTTCATTTTCGTAGTCGCTGTCTTATATATCGGATATTTCCGTATGCATTTTTATACCTATTTTGATTAGTTTCACAAACCTCAATTTAGCATAGATTTAATTTGCATGCAAATGGTAACAGATTTAGTAATTTATGAAACAAATATTATTTTATCTAGCAGCAGTTAATAATGGCTAAAGCTAATGAAGGATTTGGTATGTTTTATTATGTTTATTTTCATAAACTAACCCACATACATTTGAAACATACCGTTTGTCGTATGCTTGAAAGGTCAAAAGTTGTATGCTTGATAGTTTAAACATATTTATTGCATATATTATTTTATCAGATTACAACACACAAATATATTAACAACCATGCGGAAGCACTAGGTGCATATAAAAGTCAGGTTTGAAATTCCTTAGGTCAAAGTCTAGCGTAGTCATTTTGTATCAATTCAAAACATGTTTTTGGCCTGTACAAAACTGTTGGGTCAATATTAAACACATTTGATGAAAAGCAATATCACGTAGGAAGGGCGTCGGTCAATGAACGCAACCCCAAAATTCACCCAGTAATACATTATGTTTGTTTGTTTGTTTGAATGGGTTTGACGTCACACCGACACAGTTTAAGGTAGCTCGCTACTTTCCGACCGAAATTTGACAACATCTTAGATCTTGATGATTTTTTGTATGCAAACATATAGATATGTGAACTTTACTTCTGCAGTATTATTTTATAAATAAACACCGTTACTATGACGTCAAAGCGCCCTCTATCGGTGGCGGCGAAATTGTGTCTTTTTCTCAGTAAACCAATCTGTTCTTATCAATTTCCATCCGATTTCCTTTGTTTTAATTTTATAGTGTTCAGTAAATGTATGTCTTTGTAATGATATCTTTCTTTAACATTTGCTTAATAGTCTGCGATTCTACGTCATTTTTCTCTACATTCTGACGTCCATATCTGATGCAAATACCGCGCGATATCGCAATAAAGATTGTGTAATAAAAAAAATTCAACACGGTGAGCTTTGCTATAATTTTTCGAGCGTGTTGTGAGAAAGTGAAGGAAAATATTTATGCAATAAAAATATAGGGTCAACGCGTAAGATATTTTGCTATTACTGTTTTAAAATAAAATAAGGGAATGTAACGTAATGGTTTTGGTGGCGTTAATAGACGTTTGAGTTCAAAGAATAATACCAAATAACAATTTTCTTACGTCAAACATTACGATAGTAAGTATAAACAACACAGGAACTTGATGAAATGTATATTTTTTTAATTGTTGATTATTTTCTCATTGAAAGCATGCGCTAGATGAGCACATTTACAATGTTTAATCTTAAATACGTTTCTAATTTTCAGGACGCAGTCTCATACATCTTTTAATTTTTATTTTATATTTTGATGTTTGTAATGAAAGAGTGAAAAGTGTTATATTATTATATGAATTAACTAGTTTTAGCGCAAAAAAAATAAGATTCACATACTGCTGTATGAATAAAGTAAGAATATTAGGTCGCTTAGCTTATACCCGTTAGAATATTAATTTTACGTTACATTCAGCTTTTAAACACTTTCATATAATCACACACAGGCAGACGAGCCTCGGTGTCAAAACACAGCGTAAAGATGCAATTAAAATAGATATGCATAGAAATGTGAAATAAGTGATAAATAAAATTCAGAAATAATATTCAAATATGTTAAAAATATTAAAAAACAAACTGTACAATTTATTTTTGCTTACCATTTTTAAGTATGTGCAATACATAGATTATATAATTATAATCTAATTAAAATGTCATAATTAGAAAATGACAAACTATAAAACTTTTTGGAACTCGGATTTGCGTATACCTACTTACTGCTTTTTCATTACAGTATAACAAAGCGGCCCTCAAATAATTATTTATTTCTAAAGGGTTCCACTACATTTTACCTCTGTTCAGCACAAAGGGCATTTCTCTCTGTAGATGTTATACTGTATATTTTAATTAAACACAAAATATAATTATTAAATACCTTGTGCAACTTTTGTTACCACTGAATACGATTAATGTATTATGTTGACGTTACCGTGTTCATTTTTAATACAATACAGTTTGCTTTAAAACAAAAATATATAAAAAAAAAACAAAAACAAAAAACGAAAACGAAAACACACACCAAAAACACGTGTTTATGATGTAAACAATAAAGTGGACTTCTGCCTTATTAAGGGAGATCAAAATCAGGTTTTTAACTTTGAATATTCTGTAATCGGTAAAGTGGTCTTACGCTGAATTCGGAGGGCATGAATTCGAGACACGATTGCGTATTTTTTTGTACTAATAGATAATCCTTTAGAATTGTTTACTGTGTATGAAATGTTTCAAGGTCCACCTCGGACTCCTGTCATTTATTTCCGTAGAGAAGTTGATACTGTGAGAAACACTGGTTTTGTTAATTCCCTCAGCTATAATTGAAATACTGTTGAAAGCGGCGTTAAACCCAATATTAAAAAATAAGAAGATATAAAACATAAAATGCATAGTTCATTATTTTCATAGGCTCTACATAGCACTGTATTATGTGCAGACAAAAACGAGCTTCTCCGAAAACCATATTCACACAAATTGAGGATCCTACATGATCGTCTTCAATACAAGGGAATCTGTATTAATTTTAATATGCAAAATTATCCGCTTATGAACATACAAAATAAATAAACGGATCTTTCGCCTCGAATCGAGAAATGATCGCGGCTTCAGGTCGCCTCAAAGATGCGCTAGTAAACGCATACCGCGAGTCAGTGAGTTTTAAATAAATAATGATATCTGTAATTATGTGAAATGCGTGAGAAATTCAAGCCATAGCACGAGAACGTGATTTCTCCTTTAAATCTGAGTCTCACGCTTAGTGCAGGGATATTATTTACTAGTATTTAGCTGTGAGAAAAAATAGAATAACTGATGGCTGTTAATACATGAGCCGTGTCACGACAAAACCAACATAATGGGTTTGCGACCAGCATGGATCCAGACAAGCCTGCGCATCCGCTTTTAAACATTTTAACAAGTAAAGAAACTGATAGCGAACAGAATGGCTCCTGATCAGACTGCGCGGATGCGCAGGCTGGTCTGGATCCATGCTGGTCGCGAACGCACTATGATGGTTTTGTCGTGACGCGGCTCAAATACATTTTTATACAAGTAGAAAAGTTTTAAAATGTCTGCTAGATTTATATAATTAAGACTACCAGTGAATCATGACTTACGTACAAATCGTTGTTACTTCCAGTTGATCATACATTTTTGAAACGTAAATTTGATTCATTTCCTAAAAACTGATATATACAATTCGAAATTGTTACATACGTATGATAACACGGAAGTGTATGTAGTACCGAGATACAAATAACATGGTGACACCGCGACTGCACCAGCCTTTTCATTCTTTTTTTCTGACATTCTTTGCAAAATGTATGTTTGTATTATTTCCACTTAGGTGGCCTTTTAATTATATCTTTCAATATTCTGAATTGTATTTCAGTCCTCGAGGTATTAATAACCATTCGTTGCAGTTTTTTTTAGATTGATACAAACTTTTGCAGACAGTCATACCCTGATTTGTTGTACATGTATATAATTGAAGTTGTTCATCGAAATGCGGGCACCTGACAGGACTTTTAAAAGAACATTTTACGGAACATGTCTAAATACTATTTTTGTTGATGGTTTTCACACATTTTAATTCCAGTCAGTATGCTATTTATCGGAAAAGTCGTGACAATTTCCTTGAGAAAAATATTTGACGTCACCAAAATCATTACGTTTTACTCATCCTTTATCTTATATTAAATAAGTAATAGCAAAATATCTTACGCGTTGACCCTATATTTTTATTGCATAAATATTTTCTTTCATGACTTCACTACATGTTAAAAAAATTATAGCAAAATTCACCGTGTTGATTTTTTGTTATTTTACAATCTTTATTGCGATATCGCACGATATTTGTATCATAAATGGACGTCAGAACGTGGGTTAAAATAACGTAGAATCGCAGAGTATTAAGCAAATGTTAAAGAAAGACATTGTTTCAAAGACATACATTTACTGAACATTATAAAATTAAAACAAAGGAAATCGTATGAAAATTAATAAGAACAGACCGGTTTATTGATAAAAAAGACGCAATTTCGCCGCCACCGATAGAGGGCGCTTTGACGTCATAGTTACGCTGTTTATTTGTGAAATAATGCTGCAGAAGTAAAGCTTACATATCTATATTTATGTGTACCAAAAATCATCAAGATCTAAGATGTTGTCAAATTTCGTTCGGAAAGTAGCGAGCTACCTTAAGTCATATGGCAACGTTCCAGTTTTACTGGTAGAGGAAGACCTTCCGTGCATTATTTCAGACGCCTGAGTAGAACGATCGACGTTCCGTAGGCTAGCTGGATAGCTTCCTCACATGACGAAACAGTAATTTGAAGATTCCTACAAAATTCATATCTATCATGACACTCTGAACCAAATTTGCCACTTCCCTTATGTAGATTAAGGTATATGAAACACTATGTTATATACTATGCCTCTATAGTTGGCAAAGCATTGCCCAGTCGACACCTAAAAAGGTTTTATGAATTATGCATTTAGGGTAAAAACTGCCCCAACCTTGGAGGTCATAGAGTATCATAAGGATAATAAAACAAAACAATGTTCAGACAAGTTTCTTGATTGAATCTCTTCCTTATTAAAAAAAAGTATTTTTAATAACTCAAAACAATTTACAATCGGGCGAATATTGTCCCACCTTTGCAGTGCTCTTGTTATTCCGAAAACTTTCAAAATTGTATTATTCAGCTATAGTATAATTAATATGGTCACTAAATGATGGAAAGACGACACGATTACTGCGTTTAATGCTTATAAAACTTGTAATAGTGATTTATGTAAGACTAGTATTGCGATGATAGTTTCGCAGATTCCTGTAATACGAATGATATAGGCATATTTAATCTTATATTGAACTGTTTCGCGAGATAGTTAAAAAAACATAATTATCGAAATGCGACGTACACTGACCGCAGCATCGGACAAAATCCACAATTGAATTGAATCTCTGATATTGAATGTATGAATGTCTTGTTTCTATTGTGCACCATATTATAATGAACTTGTTTATCAATTAGTGATTAACCTGTCCGAGCTCTGTCTTGTGCCCTGTCCTGTTTTTGTTTGGGGTCCGTCTGGGCTCCTTGCCACTGGTTCTTGTTGCTGGGTCGTATGGGGTTGCGTTCTTTGAACGGCGCCTTTCCTTGTTGATCTTGTTTATCATATTTTTTGAAGTTATTTTTTTCCTATATGCATTTCCTGTTTTTACATACATAATTTAAATACTTTATATAACTATTAATAGCATTTTTGATAATTTTAAGCCATGTTTGAGTTTGTCCTCGGATCACGTATTTTCATGTTTAACATAAAGTGATGAAAATGTCTTTTATATAATTTAATTTTTATTCAGATTTGCATTCTTAAAATCAACTTGTGCATATTAATTTATGTAGCCTCTTAACGGCTTGTCGCACCAATTTTACCATCCAAAGAATTTTAAAGTTAATTAATATTTTCTATATACATACAATATATATATTTAAAAACTTGTAGTGATTATCTTAGTCATTTTTGATCTAGGAGCCTTACTTAATTTTGTCTTGGCATACAGTATTTTCATGTTTAAGACAAATTAATAAAATGTTTTAATAAAATGATATATACAGAGATGGACCTTATGCCAGCAGAAGACAATTCTACAAATGTAAACCAGCCTGGGAATGAAAGTACAAACACTTCCAATATTAATGATGGCACTGTAACATCCCAAGGAAATGGACAAATAGTCGACATAAATGCTTGTAAGCTAACGTTCATTTTAAATTTGTTATTCAAACATATGTGTCAAAGGTATAACTTCCTCTACAGCTGACATAACACCCCGAAGACTTTTAAATGCTTCCAAGGGATCATTTTTTCCAGATATTTAGAGGTAAACGGTGTCATCTCCTTTTTACATAATTTTGAGAAAAATGATGTTAAAGGTTTCGGAAAACAGGGCAGTTAATCAGACAAGTTCTGTTGCATAAATATGCTGCATATGCTATAGAATAGAGAGTTTGATTGACACAGTTCATGGGCGGTTTTGTTAAGTGCAAACTACCGTTCGCGCCCATAGTACCGATTTAATTCAGCATTTAAACATGAAAAATCGTGAAATTCTGAAACGGCTACAGGTGTGTTTTAACGGCGGTTATTATGGAACCTTTAATGTGACTCTGTCGTGCCATGATGCCATGGAAAGCGGCGTATGATGCCAAAGTATAAGAAAGCGTGTGCCCTAATACTGGTTCCCATACGGTATATATAACCATGTCTATTTTAAAAAGGGAATGAACACTCATTCCCAATTCACGTACCAATTATGGCCAAATAACACTACAAAAAGGATGCCCTTTTTTCCATTTTTGAGACAGAAAACAACAAAGACAAGCAAAAAATCTATATGAATGTATTTGAATCTTTTATTTAACAGTGATTTTATTGATATAACTCTGTGTTAAGCCAGCTTAACAAAAATCAAACAAGATTTTAGCGTGACCCAAGCAATATTAGTATGAAGAAATGTTAAGCTGGCTTAACAAATAAATAAAAAGGCTATATACCAACAAATTTGTGAAAGCAGTAAAAAACCAATAACTCAATTTAAATTGAAAGACAAAAAATGTGATGCCGGCTTAACAATGTTTTATACAATAGACAAACTTAATTTATTCAAATTTCAACACATTCCCATGTGTCTTTTCAAAATTGAAATTCATTTCATTAGATTAAATGTATCTATTCAGATCAATTGTTATGCCGGCTTAACAAAATTAAAATTCATTTTCATTACATGAAGAGAAATGTTACGCCGGCTTAACAATTTCTCATATCCAAGTATTTGACAAAGAAGATCAAGAAAATTGTTATGCCGGCTTAACAAAATTAAAATTCACTTTCTTACATGAAGAAAAAATGTTATTCTGGCTTAACAATTTCTCATATCCAAGTATTTGACAAAGAAAATTTCAAACTATCAAATAAATTGTTAGGCCAGCTTAACAAAATAAAAATTCATTTTCATTACATGCAGAAAAAATGTTATGCCGGCTTAACAAATTCTCATATCCAAGTATTTGACAAAGAAAATTTCAAACTATCAAATAAATTGTTAGGCCAGCTTAACAAAATAAAAAATCATTTTCATTACACGAAGAACAAGAGCTGTCGGTAGGACAGCACGCTCGACTATTCTAAGTGCTTGATAGTAAAAGAGCCTTGATAACGTAAAATTTAGAGCTTTGATAATGTTAAATTTTCTAAGTTCACAAAAGGGCTAATTTGTTTTTATAAATTCATGTTATAGGCCTTAGAGACAGTCTAATTATACAGTTTTGGCTTGACTATTTGGAAGGTAATGTCACAAGGGTGTTTTATTGAGTATAATAATACTAATTACCTATGAATACATACATAAAATTGACAGAAAAGGTACAAAGGCTTGTTATTAAGATGTTTTATCAAGTAAATCACTGCTTTATTATTATGAATGCATATAATTGTCCCAAAAAAGGCACAAACCCTTCAGTAATTATAGAGATAACAGCTTACAAGCAAAACTTTACCAGGAATTTCTAAGTTGAAAAAGGGGAGAAAAATCAGCCTAAATGCAAGATAGAATTATGGATCTTTGTCAGTGACCTACAACTATGACCCTAAATGCATATGTGAAGTTTTAAATAAATATCTTTAATAGTTATTGAGATATGTAAAACTTGCATGTAAACATTAACCAAGAGACTAATTAGAAAAGGGGATATGAATCAGCCTTAATGCAGGATAGAGTTATGGAACTTGGTCAGTGACATACAATTATGACCCTCAAATTATGACCCTAAGTACATGTGTAAAGTTTCAAGTAAATATCTTTGAAGACCTTTAACCTTTAACCAAAATTTTCTAAGTTTCAAATATAAGGGGCAAATAGTTCTGCAAATATTGCAGGCAGAGTTATGCAATTTTGCAAACTGATGTACATTGTTACTATAAAAAAGTATTTTAAATTTCAATTTAATATCTCAAGCAATAATTGAGATATTTGACTTTACAAAAAAACTTTAATCAAAATTTCTAAGTTAAAAAGGGGCATAATTCTGTCAATATTGTAGGCAGAGTTATTCAACTTGTCAATCTGATGTACCTTGTTACTATAAATAAGTATTGTAAGTTTCAATTGAATATCTCAAGAAATAATTGAGATATTTGACTTTACAAAAAACTTTAACCAAAATTTCTAAGTTAAAAAGGGGCATAATTCTGTCAATATTGTAGGCAGAGTTATCCAACTTGTCAGTCTGATGTACCTTGTTACTATAAATAAGTATTGTAAGTTTCAATTGAATATCTCAAGCACTAATTGAGATATTTGACTTTACAAAAAAACTTTAACCAACGCAGACGCCGACGCCGACGCTGACGCCGACGCCGACGCCGAGGCGACTACAATAGCTCTCATATTCTTCGAATAGTCGAGCTAAAAATGTTATGCCGGCTTAACGAATTCTCATATCCAAGTATTTGACAAAATTTTTTTCAAACTATCAGTTTAATTGTTATGCCGGCTTAACAAATTTGAAATTCACTTACATTACATGAAGAGAAATGTTACGCCGGCTTAACAATTTCTCATATCCAAGTATTTGACAAAGAAGATCAAGAAAATTGTTATGCCGGCTTAACAAAATTAAAATTCATTTTCATTACATGAAGAAAAAATGTTATGCCGGCTTAACGAATTCTCATATCCAAGTATTTGACAAAGAAAATTTCAAACTACCAAATAAATTGTTATGCCAGCTTAACAAAATTAAAATTCATTTTCATTACATGAAGAAAAATGTTATGCCGGCTTAACAAATTCTCATATCCAAGTATTTGACAAAAAAAATTTCAAACTATCAGTTTAATTGTTATGCCGGCTTAACAAATTTGAAATTCACTCACATTACATGAAGAAAAATGTTACGCCGGCTTAACAATTTCTCATATCTAAGTATTTGACAAAAAAAGTTTCAAACTATCAGTTCAATTGTTATGCCGGCTTAACAAATTTGAAATTCACTTACATTACGTGAAGAGAAATGTTACGCCGGCTCAACAATTTCTCATATCCAAGTATTTGAAAAAGAAAATTTCAAACTATCAAATAAGTTGTTATGCCAGCTTAACAAAATTAAAATTCATTTTCATTACATGAAGAAAAATGTTATGCCGGCTTAACAATTTCTTATATCCAACTATTTGACAAAGAAAATTTCAAACTATCAGATCAATTGTTATGCCGGCTTAACAAATTTGAAATTCACTTACATTATGTGAAGAAAAATGTTAACAATGTGTCATATCCAAGTATTTGACACAGAAAATTTCAAACTATCAAATAAATTGTTACGCCGGCTTAACAAATTTGAAATTCACTTACATTACATGAAGAAAAATGTTACACCGTGAGTGGCTAAACAATTTGCTATGAAATTGCTATGATAGCTTAACAAAATTAAAGTTCATTTACATAAGATAAGAAAAATGTTAACAAATTTGAAATTCGCTTACATTACGTGAAGAAAAATGTTACGCCGGCTTAACAATTTCTAAAATCTAAGAAGAATTCAACACAAAATTTCAAACTATCAGTTAAACTGTTATGCCAGCTTAACAAACTTGAAATTCATTTTTATAAGATGAAGAAAAATGTTACTCTGGCTTAACATTTTCTCAATTTACATACAATTATAGCACAATATTTCAAATTATAAAATATGTTACTAGTATGCCAATTTAACAAAAGTGTAATTCATTTTCATGAGATGAAGAAAAATGTTGTGCTGGCTTAACAATTTCTCAATTTACATACAATTATAGCACAAGATTTCAAATTATAAAATATGTTATGCGAGCTTAACAAAATTGAAATAAAAATAATTATAGTGCCGGCTTAAATTTTTTTACATACTTCTTACAGCTTAAAAGTATTATAGTTCAACATAAATCTAACAGAGAAATTGTTATGCTGGCTTAACAAAATTTAAATTAATTTTTTTTCATGTAACAATTTTTGAAGTTGACTACAAAAGGAACATTCCTGTAAAGTTTGGGTGAAATTGGCTAAGAGGTTTATGAGGAGATGTCATTTAAAGTAAAAGTTTAAGGAAGGACGTCGGATGAAAAGCGATAAAAAAACTCACTATGTCACTTTGAGACAGGTGAGCTAAAAACTATATCAAAGTCAAACAGCTACCAATTTCAATCAGAAATGCACAATTTGAATCATTTGAATTAAATTTGTTAAGCTTGATCAGAAATTTATGAAATTAAATATAATATCATTTGTCTCATAATTTGTAATTAAACAAAAATGAATTGAAAATTTCAAACTGTCAGATCACTAATTTGTTAGGCTCTACAATAACCAACAAAATTAATTATTGAACATTTATTAAGTATTTAAATGTAAATTATCAAAGCAAGTTTAAGCAACATGTATGTGTTGCCATGATGGAATGAAACAATTTTGCCAAAGGATGCAGAAAATTAATTGATTACACTTGAGCCATTCAAAATTCATAAAAATAAACAATAATAGAAACATAATACAAGTTTTAAAAATATCTATCAAATCCAAATATGTCTTTAAACATCATCAGAGATAGGAGCTGTAAAATGGCTACCTCTTCTCTTGTCCATCATGACCTATAATTGAAACAAAGAAAACTAAATTAGTAAAATTAAGTGTGCCTTGTCATGATGATGAAGCAATACAAAATGTCTGTTAAAATGTTTGAATAATAATCAACATTAAAGCTTTCGCATGACAATAAGAGTATCTGTTATTCAGGATAAAAACTTCTTTACCTCACTCAGGATAAAAACTTTGATAAGAGTATTTTGAACCTCAGAGTAAAACTTCTTTAAAGAGTATTTTGTACATCAAAATAAGAGTGATTCAGAACATTAATTTTGTATCTTTACACATCTTTACAATACAGACAGGGAAATATCAATAACTATTTATTAAATATCAACGGTTTTCGGAAGTCAATGCCTGCTATTAATTTCAATGGTAGATTCACTCATTGCTATTGCTATCACTGGTTGCTATTGAAACTGAGCTTTAGTTCATGTAGATTTAGAGAAGAGTTTTTTACTATATACATATAAGGAAAATCTATGTTCCCTGGGGTGGGACCAATTTTGACCTGAGGGCCATCATTTGATTTTTTGTGTATAGGTCCACTTGACAATGTTTCATACCAAATATCTACATATAAGATAAAACCTCTATAATATAATAGCAGAATATTTTTTGTTTGTTTTTACTATATAAAGGAAAATCAATGATCCCCTGAGGCGGGCCAATTTTAATCAAATGGCTGAAATTTGAACAATATTTGTAGACTTCTACATAGCCAATATCTAAGCTAAAACCTTTATAGTATAATCAAGAAGTTTTTTAGTGTTTTTGCTGACCCTCAAGCAGATTTAGACATTCACTTTTTTATTTATATAAATATTTTAATAATATATTTAGTCATCATAAATTTATTGATACAAATTTAAAATCTTATTAGTTTTCCTGGTTGGTATGAATGCAAAACTTTATTTCATCTTTCTAAAGGAAGATAATTAAGCCAGAATAAAATGCACTGTGATGCATATATATATATATATATATATATATATATATATATATATATATATATATAACCCTCTGTAAAAGTGACCACAGATGGCCATTTGTATCAAAGGTTCATCAATTACATAACTTTAGTAGAGGATCCACAAGGCAATTCTACATGCCAAACTATCTAAACTCTGGACATTTGCGTATAAATTTGTGTATTTTCCTATATAAATTTATACAAACCAAACAACACTGAAGTGAAGTAATGGGCAACATTTTTACAGCCGTCATACAGCACTTGACACCTACTGTTGTCATCCTAAAAGCTAATCCTGAAATCTTTTGTCAGAATGTCCACTTTCTGATTTAAGTATTATCTTCCCTCCCGGTCTTCTAAGTTCTATATTCTATACTTTTATAAAAAAAATCTGGAAACAAAGTAATCCCTTGGAAGCATTAATCACAACAAAATCACATGAAAATTGCAGACTCGGTTTTGTAAGTCTACAAAAAGGTATTTTCATCTGAGTAGCCATTGGGATACCAAACTATTGGTTAAATTTTCATTATGTTATTTTGTAATCTTCTGCTGTTGTACAAAAAAAAAAGATTCAGAAAAATCACCGTTATTGCATTTCATCTATATTGTTTAAGAGAGATATATCACCGCTCTCTTTGTAAAATAACAATGTTGCCATTTACAATACAATTCATTACATTTTTAACTTACAGAATTACTAAAAGAAAATGCAACTCTGTTTTATTAAAACTAAGCAATACTTTCAGTCGCACAGTCATTACCAATTATAGCATAAAGTACCGCATCATTCACTTCCATACATGATCAGTATTCTCCAAACAACACGTATGACAAATGCACTTAATATGTCTTTATCTTGAGCAGTACTAACTCCATTTCAGTATGAAATAATTAACATTCAATTCCTTTTGTAATACTTCTATTAATCATTTTAGATAGAGAACATTGACAGGCTAAAATGGTGTTCATATATGAAAAACAAACATTTTTGACAACAATGCCACACAACAGTTTATTAATTCTCTTGAAGCGATAATATGAAAAAAAAATAAAATAATTTCAAACAAAGCTTATCTGTTCGGTTCCTAGTTGGATAAAATATGTATGGATGGAAATGGCAATGCAATATGAAATGTACGAGGGGTGATCAAGAATTACGTAGACTGGTTCAATATCTTTGAAACGGACACATATAAAATATTTTTATTTATATCACTGTCGTGACCTATCTCTTTGCCATTTACAAGGAGCTTTAAATCAGTCATGCATTACTCAGAGCAGAATCACTAGCATAATTGTAACTATAGTAAAAATTTGACGTCATTTGACGTTAGATAAGGAAAATAAACAACGTTTAAACCATAGTAGTCCGTTACGCAGCTACGTTAAAAATGACATCACAAGAACGCCTTGAATTGCGTGCCAACATAAAGTTCTGCATGGAATTAGGTGAAACACCTACAGACACACATAAAAAGCTGCAGAGGACCAGAGGAGAGAATGCTGTTTCTCGAGCACTCGTTTTTAAGTGGTTCCGGCGATTCTCAGAAGGGCGGAATTCACTTGAAGATGATGAAGGGCGTGGAAGAAGGTCGAGCGTCAAGCCGTCAGGTGTGACGTCAATTGAAGATATTATCAAGGAGGACGCAAGAGAGTCCGTTCGAGAGATATCAGAAGTAACTGGGATGAGCTATGGAACCACGCACACAATTATCACCAAGAAATTGAACATGCGAAAGGTATTTTATGTGCATTAACTTATGTTTTTTTGTTGTTTTTTTTTTAATCACTCTACACCCTATTTAGTTTCGAATATAAAAATTCAAATTTTCCGCGCTAATTTATCACGATAATGCATCGTCGCATACGGCAGCCTCCACGCAGCTCACAATAGGTGTCATAGGATTTGAACTCCTGCCTCATCCCCCATATTCCCCGGACCTTGCTCCGTTTGATTTCTCAGTGTTCCCAAATTTTAAAAACGCCAGCTGAAGGGCCAGCGCTTTGAGAATTTGGAGGAGTTACAGTCAGCGACAAACACCCTAATACGTCAGTATCCAGCAGAATATTACAGGAATATATTCTTCTCTCAGTGGCCTAAGAGGCATGAACGTTGCATTGCATGTTCTGGCTCGTACTTTGAAAAAGAGTTATTGTCATGTGCCAATTGACGCTTTTCCTTAAATACTTACGAAGCTGCGACGTCGCTGACGTCAAGAGTTTTTTGACGACGTGGGCCGGTACCGCGATAGTGACACATTTTCATGGTTTGTTATTCCGAATTTTGTAAACATATTGTAAAACAAAATTGTATGTTGTTTGTTGATAAAACGTATTTTCATGTAATATAAGTTTTATGTACGTTTGTCAAACAGTAAATGAGATATTGAGCCAGTCTACGTAATTCTTGATCACCCCTCGTATCTTTAAAGTACATGCATTCCGAACAGCATTGACGTACACATTAACTGTTTTCAAGATATATCAAAATATTACTATAGCTTTTTGTATTTGTATTTGAGGACAATGTCATCAAGGTAAGCTTTTGTGATGGCCCATTGTCCGTCGTCCATTGTCCATTCATTCGTCAACAATTTCTTTAAACAACTTCTCATCCTAAACCACTTTGCAAAATTTGATAAAACTGTGCAGGGACGTTCCTTGCATGAAGCTCTTCCAAAGTTGTTCACAAAATTAAATTCAATAAAGAACTATGGTTGCCATGACAACAGAAATACCTTTGTTACAAAATGTTTTTTAAATATCCTAAAGTTAAGAACTGAAAGAGCTAGAGCTTAGATATTTGGCATGAAACATCTTTAAATGAATATATATCTAAACAACGGTGAATATACTCATCAAATCTTTTTAAGAAGAAAAAACAGTGAACATACTATGATCTGAACTAGTTATTTTTACAAAGAATTACACCTTAACCAATCATATAATAATTTCAATTATCTAACCGTTTTTTATAATGTATCGCGATCACGTATTTTTGCTTCCACAATCGAATAACGATATTTTGATATAGTGATAAAGTCGAAATTGACATTCATTGCTAAAATGACGCTAGCTATATTGCTATATACTAGTGATCATCATGATGTTGTTGTTGTTCTGTTGTTGTTGATCCAATGACTGTGCCTTTGTTGTTGTTGTTTGTTGTTGTTGGTGGTGGTGGAAGTGATTTTTGTTATTATGATGAACATGACAAGTATTGTTTTTGTATTAATAATATTAATACGTATCAGATATCGATACCGAAAACAAAATGGACTAAATAAGAATGGTAAGTATACAATTCATAATCTACTTTAATGTTAAACATGTGATTTTTTTTCAAAATATTACCCACGGTTTAATATATCTGCGAGTGATATATCATATGGAACCTTAATATCTATTTTTACGACGGTTGTCTATACTGCTTCATATAAAGATACAATTGCATAATTACACAGATATTTAACTTATTTGCAGGTTTTATTTTAATGCTAAAAAAACTTTGATTGTGGCAGATTGAATGCATGATTGTCTTATTTATATAATGCCCCATAATATAATTGACTTAATGTTATTTTTTATTGATTAATTGGCAACATTTTTACGGCCGTCATACTGCACTTGACACCTGACAGCTAATCCTGAAATCTATTGTCAGAATGGCCACTTTCTGATTCAAGTATTATCCTCCTTCCGGTCTTCCATGTTATTGTTCTAGTCTTTTATGTTAAAAAAAATCTGGAAACAAAGTAATCCATTGGAAGCATAAATCACAACAAAATTACATGAATATTGAAGACTCGGTTGTGTAAGTCTACAAAAGGTATATTTCCATCTGACGAGACACTGGCACCACAAACTATTGGTTTCTCTTCATATCTTATTTTCTAATCTTCTGCTGCTGTGAATTAAAAATGATGATGATGATGATGATGGTAGTGGTGGTGATGGTGGTGATGTTGATGATGATGATGATGTTGGTGGTGATGATGGTGATGATGAAGAATTAGACTTTAGTAATGGCGATAACAATGCTAATAGTTAATATACATAATTTTATTCACACATATCAGCATTTATGAGATCTTTAAATAAAACTAATTGTTGGGGCAATGTTTAGAAGGCAAGTAAATTCATATATTGATACTGTTATAAATAGGTCTCATAAACTTTAAACAGAAACTGACCTTTATTTACCTATATAATGACCCTATTTTTATACCAATATGCATACTTAAAATCCACTTGTGCATATTAATTTTTGAAGCCTTTTAATGGCCTGCCGCACAACTTATACCATCAAAGAAATCTTAAAGATAAGCACTAAATTTGTTGAAGTTTTGCAAGGACATTCCTTGCATGAAGCCCTTCCAAAGTTGTTCAGAAAATTAAATTCCATAAAGTACTCTGCTTGCCATGTCAACAAAAAGATTTTTTAAACAAAATGTTTTTAAATGTAGCTAAAAAACAGAAAGAGCTAGAGCTTAGATATTTGGCATGAAATAACCTTAAATAGATATCTAACAGTAAATGTTACTCATATTCTCTTTTTAGAAGAAAACACAGTACTCTGATATTTACTAGTTACTTTTACGAAACATTACATCTTAACCAATCTGAGAGAGTCATTTAAAAGCTATTTGTAGATCATATAATAATTTCAATTTTCTAACCGTATTGAGCACGTAATTTTCCTTCCACAATTCAATGACGATGTTTTGATATAATAATGATAAAGACAAAATTGACATTAATTGCTATAATGACGCTAGCTATAATACTATATGCTTGTGGCCATCATGTTGTTGTTCTTTTTGATCCAATGACTGTGCCGTTGTTCTTGGTTGTGGTCAGAGCTGCATTACTGGTACTGGTACTGCAGTATGTACTGCAGCGATTATGCAAGTACTGGTACTGATACTGAATTATTCTTATAAAATTTTGCTATTACTGGTACTGGTACTGCATTACTGTCTTAAAAAGTGGTACTGCTACTGCATTACTAGGCAGTACTTTTGGTTTTGATAAAAATAGCATCAATTTGTTTCTCATAAAATAAAGCTGTAAATTACATTATTATATTTTTGTGAAAAAGTAAGTTATCAAATCTATAGATAATTTGCTGCAATATTCCTTCAAATGTTAACATAGTATTCATCATAAAAAAGCACCAAAGGCTTTAAGTAAAAATTTAATTGAGATAAACTCTTGACCCAAAAATATCCTTATTAAAATATTAAAATATTTTATTACTTTGTATTTACTGATAAAAGAGCAAAATAATCAATAATTAATTGCTTCTATTCTAAATAATCCTATTTCAAGTGATACTGTTTGTTAGCACCATAAAAAGTTGTTATTTACTTTGGTATAAATTAAACAGAGGTGTGCAGGTGTGAAAGGCAACAAAAGACTGTTGTGTTTTAAATGAAAGATGATTGCATTGTATTACAGTTGACTGGTTACTAAACAATAAGATATGACATGAATATATGTTGTAAATATTGTTTGTAAAAAGTATGTGAAAACTATAAAATTTGTAAAAATATTATGTTAACCACTGTGGTTTTTTTTTGACATGATGGGACTAAAAATATTTTTTCCAGATAAATGTACCATTTGATATAGGTTTAGACCACTAATCTTTCAGATCATCCCTCGCGCTCTTCGTTTTTCCAGGATAATTATAAAAATTGTTAAAAATGACCCAAACAGAAAAGATTTTAAACGCTTTTCACTCAAATCGGGCATAAAATATGATTTTCAATTTATTTCAAAGTATATTCCTTAACTATCTTTGCATATATTTTTCTATAAAGTGCCCCAGCTCATTCATGTAAGAAATTTAAATGTTATGTTTTTAGGCAGAATTGTATTCTTAAAGTCAACTTGTTGATATTAATTAATGTAGCCTTTAAACAGCCTGTCGCACCACTTATACAATCAACAATTTTTTTAATTTAATTCATATTTTCTATATATATTCCATATATATATTTAAAAACTTGAAATGATTATTATAGTCATTTTTGATCGAAGAGCCGTACTTAATTTTGTCTTGGTATAAAATATTTTCATGTTTAATTAAGACAAATTAATAAAATGTTTTTTTTATCAAAAAATATTTACAGAGACTATAATTATTACAGCAAAAGCAACCCAAACTGAAATTGAAAGCACAGAACCTACAAAAGTTAACGCTGCAAAGGCAACCCAAACTGAAATTAAAAGCACAGAACCTACAAAAGTTAACGCTGCAAAAGCAACCCAAACTGAAATTGAAAGCACAGAACCTACAAAAGTTAACGCTGCAAAGGCAACCCAAACTGAAATTAAAAGCACAGAACCTACAAAAGTTAACGCTGCAAAGGCAACCCAAACTGAAATTAAAAGCACAGAACCTACAAAAGTTAACGCTGCAAAAGCAACCCAAACTGAAATTGAAAGCACAGAAACTACCAATGATAATGGTGGCAATGGAACACTGCATATTGAAACAAATGCTGGTAAGCTTACGTTCGTTTTAAACTTTGTTTCTCAAACTTATATGTCAAAGGCATAACTTCTCCACATATGTTATAACGCCCCGAAGACTTTTTAATGCTTCCGAATGTTCATTTGGTTTTCAGATATTTGGAGGTAAAAGGTGTCATCTTCTCTTTACATAATTTTGAGTAAATTAAGTTAAAGGATTGGAAACCAGAGCAGAAAGTCAGAGACTAGTTCAGCTGCATAACTCTGCTGCATATGTAATAGAATAGAGAAAGTAAGAATCCTCAAAGAAAGTCAAAAACGGCAAAATTGAAAATAGTGCAGGCTCGGTTTGAGTGACCCTGTTCGTGGACGGGTAATATCTTCTGCTGCTGTAAATTAAAAAAAAAAAAAAAACGAAAAAAAACAAAAAAATAAAAAAAAAAAACGATTCATCTATATTGTTTAAGAGAGATAAGTCATCACTCTCTTTGTAGAATGAAAAATGTTGCCTTTTAAAAAACAATTCATTACATTTTCAACTTATGGAATTACAAAAAGAAATGCAACTGTTTCATTTAAACTAAGCGAACAGTCAATTACAATTATAGCATAGTGTACCGCATTATTCATTTCCATACATGCTCAGTATTCTCCAAAACAACACGTATTACAAATGCACTAAATATGAGCAGTACTCAATCCATTTCAGTATGAAATAATAAACATTCAATTCCTTTTGTAATACTTCTATTTATCATTTTGGATAGAGAACATTTACAGGCTAAAATGTTGTTCATATATGAAAAACAAACATTTTTGACAACAATGTTACATAACATTTTTAGCTCACCTGAGCTAGCTCAGGGTGCGCTTTAAGGATCGTTGAATGTCCGTCGTCCGTCCACACTTGTTCGTTAACACTCTAGCCGTCTAGAGTTCGAAGATGGTTCATCTCAGATGAAAAACAGGAGCTTAAATAGAAAAATCTTGTTAACACTCTAGCGGTTACATTTTTGCCTCAATCATCATCAAACTTTGTCAGGATGTTAATCTATGTAATAGCTCGGATGTGTTTGAACATGGGTCATCTCAGTTGAAAAACTAGGTCACAGGAGCTAAAAAAAGAAAAACGTTGTTAACACTAGTGGTCACATTTTTGCCTCAATCATCATCAAACTGTGTCAGGATGCTTGTCTAGGTAATAGCTCGGATGAGTTTGAACATGGGTGATCTCAGATGAAAAACTAGGTCACAAGAGCTAAAAATAGAAAACATTGTTTACACTCTAAGGGTCACAATTTTGACTCAATCATCATCAAACTTGGTCAGAATGCTTGTCTAGGTAATTGCTCAGATGAGTTTGAACATGGGTCATCTCGAATGAAAAACTATGCAACAGGAGCTAAAAATAGAAAAACCTTGTTAACACTCTAGTGGTCACGTTTTTGACTCAATTGTCATCAAACTTGGTCAGGATGCTTGTCTAGGTAATTACTCAGATGAGTTTGAACATGGGCTGTTCCGGATGAAAAACAAGGGCAAAGGAGCTAAAAATAGTAAAACCTTGTTAACACTCTAGTGGTTACATTTTTGACTCAATCATCACCAAACTTGGTCAGGATGCTTGTCTTAACAATTGCTCGGATGAGTTTGAACGTGGGTCATCTCGGATGAAAACTATGTCATCGGAGCTAAAAAAAGAAAAATTTGTTAACACTGCAGTGGCAACTGTTTTGATCCAAGTATCCTGAAAATTGGTCTGAAAGTTTGTTTTGATGATTTCTAGGTCAAGTTCGAATATAGGTCACCTGGGGTAAAAAATAGTCACTATTTTCAAATATGGATAATCATCCTTGTTAACACTCTAGTGGTCACACTTTTGACTCACCTGTCATAAAACTTGGTTAGAATGCTTGTCTAGGTAAAAGTTCGGATGAGTTTGATGGGTCAGGTGAGCGATCTAGGGCCATTTGGCCCTCTTGTATTACATATGGGATGCATGCTAGGAATTCGCTCAGAATACAGCTTTTAGAGATATGATAGGATCGAAGATTTTATTTTTTCCTTACCATGCTACAGTTTCATAATATCTGTAATGTTAAGTATAAATTGGAACTGTCCGTTGTTAAGGTCACACCCTGTTAAAGTTATTTTCTGTTACACTGATATTGTTTGCAGCGCAACACACCATAGTGACCTTGAATGCATTTCATGTCTGGTCAAGGTTGACAACTCATGAAGACGGTAGGTCGGGTGGGGGGCAAGTTGGGTATAAAGGTATATTTTAAAAAATGAAAACTAGCAACTTGCTCATGTATAATGTTTTGTAATTACAGATCAGAATACATGCATGCATGTTCATGGATTTCCGTATCTTTATGTGCCATATGACGGGACAGTGCCATTGGGTCAGTATTTATGGAAATTTGCGACAAGTCTTGACGAAGCCATCAATGTTGCCCAGGGACAAGAAAATATACAGCATGTATACAAAATAGTGCTGGTTTCTGGGAAGTAAGTATACTTATTATTTATGTGAAAATTAAAATAAAATGGAAACAAAAACTTTATTTAAGGTAAAATGTATTGATTAATTACCCATGTAAAGGTAGTCCAACTAATTAGACTTGTCAAAGAGACACCGAGATAATTTTGGACGGGCGCTGTCTTTTTTCCAAGTCCAACCACGAACTGCATTTTTATGCACGGACGCTTGCCAATTAGAAGTTGTTGGGAGCGAAAACTAGAAAAGTTTTAAAGAAACAGCCTACATTACCTGAAAGAGGACCGTTTTTTATGTAAGATTCCAAATTATCATACTTCAAAGTCAAACAGAAGTCTAAATATTCCACTTTATTTTTTTAAATCGTTGAAAATTATTGAAAGCGGCCATATTGGAAGCGGTGTCATGGTAAAATTGTGACATTTCATGGTGTAACACAGGTATCGGTGGCAATCGATTGTATACGCAAGCCTTATAATACAATTTGTTTATGTTATTGGTGTGAATTATTGCAGGAATAACTCTTATATTCACACACGAATATTTCAGCATTAAAAATAAAATGTAAAAAGGAAATTCTGACAACCTTACTTAGATGATGTCCGACATAAGATCATACTGCATTTAAGTCTGTTTAAATAAAACTGTCAAATTAGAAATTATACAGTTGGGTTTTTCAACATCTGTGATCATTAGGTGAAATTTCTGAACTGCCTTTGATTCCCCACATACGAAAATACAATGTAATTGTAGGTACATCTTAATGAATATTGAATAATATTATAAATACTATACATGATGAAGCAAAGAAGAATTTCAATTTGTATTACACTCCATATCAATTTCTAGTTTATTATCTTAAAAACAATATTGAGGACAGTTGCGTAGGAGAAGAAACTCAAAGCAACCAAAAATAACTTAAAATTCTGAAAAAAAAAACTTAAAATTTCACACTTTAGACTGGCCTTTTCTCAAGTTAAGAAATTACAGCTCTCAGTAAAATGCAATTGTCTCACAGATATGACGGGGTTTATGATAAAAACGCAGCAAGTGGGAATTTAGTGACCGTAATTTAGACGTAGAATAACATAACAATGTAAGACAGATAGTCTGCTTAAATTAATGTAGTCGTCTGTTAGAACGACTGTCGCAAAATTCCATGTTATCTAGTGCCGCTTTTCATTTCAAACGGCACCTCGAATGTGTCACATTGAAAGTTCCATGATTATCTCCGTATTTTGTACACATCTGTGGGTGTTGACTAAAAATTTCAACATTATTATGTTTAAGTTATGTTTAAACCGGCGCAATGGAGCACTTGCACCTACCAGAGCCGTCTTGGGCACTTATGTGTATTTATGTTTCGGTTTTGCAGTTTTAGGCGTTTTTTGTGGGGGTTTTAAGACGGGGAGATGGGTGGATAAGTTTTTTCTATTTTCTTTACATTTCTTTGCTTGCTTGCCGAACCTTGTATTAATAATCATTATGTGTTTGTTACGGTTCGGTATACATGTATAAAATATGTTAAACAAGATGAACAAGGAAAGGTGACGTTCAATGAACGCAACCCCAACATGACCCACGAACAAGAACCATTGGCAAGGAGCCCAGGAGGATCCTAAACAAAAACAAGACATGGCACAAGGGAGAGCACGGTCAGGCTTTTTACTAAAATGATACAGTAACATATAAAGAAATAATGGTAACTGACAAGGTAATCAAAATCAAAGAAAATAAATGAATGATTAATAGGGCCTCTAAGTAAACGAGCACATGGGAAGGGGATAGGAAATTCAAGGAAGGGGGAGGGGCGAAATAAAGATATAAAACTAGGGGCAAAAGGAAGACACTTACCATAGACGAGAAAACAAAGGACATAAACAAAAGTGCACCAAAACAGTATAAAACAACAAGACATACACCTTAAACATGTACAAGTCTCTTAATTTGTTCATTTGAAAATTCTTATCTTCTCAATAACCTTTTTTAATATCATCTATTTAAAATCTATTTCAATTAAAACATGTGACCCTTCCCTTATAGTTACATAGCATATGGCTGGATCACAATAAAGTTCCTTTTAGTAAATTAATAAAGTATGTCAAGAAGACATTAATCTTCATCAGTAGGTTTGATATGGCATTATTTGTCGGCAATTGGTGAAAAAGAACTCTTGAAATATTATTTGTACAAATACTGAATAATTTGATGTGCATTCAAAAAGTTCCCATAAATATTAAATTTATTTTACGTTCTTAATTGTCATATAAATATGCATGTATAAATGAAGTCAATATTTTATGCGAGAGTGACATTGGCAGTCATTAGCAGTAAACAAGAAAGCAAACCTATTGATAAGTGTTGAGCACATGTTACTGTAAATTAAAACATTTAAAATATATTAAACAACAGTACTTGTACGGAGCCTATTTGCTACCATTGCATTTTATGTTAAACACATTGGTATTTTTTCATTAGTATTTAATAATAAACAAATTTATCACAAAATAATGAAAAGATTTATTTCCCCTATATTTTTGCAAGTTAATCTTCCTGCGTTACCCAAACTTACCTGCTAGACACACTGGTAGGTACTACCAGCTTTCACGGAATCGATTTTTTACGATGACGTCATAACATGTCCGCCAAAGATAATGTAGACAGTACAAATTTGAAATAAATCGCATGTATGCGTTAAGACAGGTACAATCTAATATTTTTTCTAGGAGAAGTTAGTACAAGAATTTATATTCTATTGATTGTTAGAGGACATTGAAGTTACTTTAATGTTAAAGCAGTAAAAATCAGTCCAAACTATCGATAGTGTTGCCGGTAGATTTTCCGTGCGTAAAAATGACAGTTAAAATTAGGCGTAACGGTTTGACAGTAAAAAAAAAAGTCTGTAAAATGGGTCAAACCGTTCACGCCGAATTAATTAGGCTAATGTAAAGGCTACATTAACCCCTTACAATTCTGAATATCTAAAATGAACATGTTCATCTATTTTTAGTCTGAAAAAAGCAACAACACCACCTTCATCATTCTTGGGAAAATTTCAAAGTTTGTTCTGACTGAATACCGAACAGTGCAGACCAGCTGATCTTGGTCTGTACTAGTCAGATAGTTCTTTTGCCACAGGTCTTTTGCCACCGGCTGGTTAAAGTGAATTTTAGCTCACGACACATTGACTATAACCTTAGGAAGTTGTTCGCAAAATCTTAAAGCTCTGAACTATCTATTTATACTTTGATGCTGATCAAAATAAATCATTGATTAGGACATATATAGAGCATTGATGTGTAAAATGGCGAAAAATATCAGGGATCATCATTATATGATTTATCCATAGGCTATGAATTTTGCACACACAAAAAATCACTTCTGTGATTGAAAGGCTTCATTCACTAGTTGTTTAAGTCACTTAAGATGTTTATAATGAGGCATTGAGGAAAGTAGGGTATTTCATGGGATCAAAGAAAATGCATTTATAAATTCATGCACTGAATACATTGTGCAATTTTGACATGAATCTTATTCACACTAATTTTGGTAATCTCACACATTGGTAAGTAGGTTACCTGATGAATTGTGGTTTATCCAAATTAATTCAATATGAAAGAATCATGCTGAGTCATCAGTACCTGTTATGTGTATGATTCAAATTAGTTGACATTTGACAATGTCTGGAAATGAATGTAAACATTGATAATTATATATTGTAATTTAACCCTGACAATGCAAACTATCTGAAATGGACTAGTCCATCTTTCAATCTGGACAAAACTATTCTTTACTTCTGGGTCAACAGTGCCAGACCATTTTCAGACAGCAAGAATGTGCAGGCTGACCTTGATTTGCACTGATCGCATCTGGATAATGGTCATATGAAAACAAGTTGATGGTAGGTGAATGGAAAGAGTAACTTACAATAAAGTTGCAATTTATCCCTCATTTTTTAGTCCGTATATAGTAAAATTATATTAAAGCTCTGTTAAATTTACAAATGTATATTGAAATAGAGATTAGCCCCACATGCTGTTTTACATATACACATTGATTTTATTCACAGGTCTTTCTTGTCATCATTTTGGGTCATAAACACTGGTGCAAAATGTGGAAACTTTTGCATACATTGACTTCATTGTGTAACATTTTAATTGCCATCATATGTATTAAAATTACATCAATGAATAGTTATGTTATCTCTTTAATCTCTTTTTGTAAATGTGATACTGCAAAATTCTAGCTTTATCAATGGGGGATACCTCAGGTGCAAGATTGTGCATGATAACAGACATGAGTAGTCCGTCCCTTCCATGATTTCTGATAAGAGGTCATCTGAGTAGAGCCACAAATCTGCCATTGATAAGCTAGCTGAATAGCTTGCTCACATCATTAAAGAATCCCAACGTCCCTACTGGGATTTGATCCTATAGCAGTAAGTGTGGCAGGTGAGTTGAAGTATATCACTTGAACTATACGGCCACAAAGGCTTTACATAAGGAAATATTTATAATAAATAGTTGTCATAAATTAATTAATGATATTATATGATATATCGTCTATCAAGTTAGTGGTTGATTTGCACATACATTAGTTTAAATGCTGTTCTGTGACAGGAGTTTTATTGTTCCAGGTCATATAAATGTTTACTTGATGATTTCACCCATAATCTTCTGAATTTTTTTAAATAGCATTGTTTAGCTTAAATCTTTGGAACAGTCCATTATCAGTATTGGGGATATTATGATGAAATTTATGATGTTTCTTAGCCAACAGAATATCACATTTTCACACTGGCCCTATATTGGTGGCAAAGGCCAATCACTTGTTTGCAGTAAGGTAAAGGTTAAAGGAAGATAAAATTAAACAAAATATGTGAAACTGATGTACCATTTTAAAGGATAATTGAATTATAAATCATTCCATTATTGTTACTACTGAATTATGATAGTAATATGTCATGGTTGTCAGTGAGAGTAGATACAATTATGTTGATTGTCATTTACTGTCTGGAATGAAAACTTAATGAACTAAACCTAGAAAACTAGTGTCTATTCAGTAAACAAGAAGTATGTCAGAATTTGCCTTTTAAGCTTGTCCTTATGATATGTAGTAAGTCCTTCAAAACCAGGTCTGCTGAAAAGATGTAATTCGAAGCTCTGTAAATTTTGGTTTTTCCGCTCTATTCCTGGAGTACAAACAAACTTGCACATTTAAAGCTACATGATGCACAACCATTCAAAATAGATTTATTTAAACGTGTTACCCTTATTATTGATATATTTATTTTAAAAAGGTTTTTTTTATGGACCCTGAGATTTGATGGGTATATTGTAATATACTGTATTATTGGCAAAATGTAGATTTGTTTTGTTTGCAATTTGGAACAGTTCATTATTATTTGGAGGGATTTCATGACCAACATTAAAAGATTGAGAAGCTGATAGTTTGCAGGCAGGTTGTTAGCATTCAGTATGTTTAAGTACATAGTCACAAAAGATTGGTGGTTTCATATTTCCGAAAGAGATCAGTCTTTGTCACAAGTATAGAGCCAGGCAAGTCTGCACATCCCTGCAATCGGACCAGGCTCTGTATTGTTTGTTGACCAAACTGAAATATTCCAACTTAATATATATCAACAAAATGTATTGTGGACAGTTAAAAATGAAAGCTGGACATGTCCATTAAAGATATTCAGCAGGTTAAATTTTAATTGAAGTGAAATTTTGAAAATAACAGATAAAACAGCAATGTATTTTGTCTAATTTTGTGTGATGGGTTACATAACTGGAAGGCAAATAAAGAGCCGTATTCTATTAATGATGTAATTGATACTGAAAACCCTCATATTTACATAAGGACAAATAGTTCTTAGTCAAGAAAGGAATACATTTCAGTTATTCAGCCGGGAATGAAAACTTCCATTCTCATCAGAATATTTTAAATTCTCTGGCAAATTCTGTGCAAAGAAAGGATTTAAGACGGTTTCAACTTGTTGCAAATACATCATTTATTCAGATTTTCTTATCTATAATTGCAGCTGACAACTTCTTGTGTATTTTGAATAAGAGACCATCCCTCTTTGACAAAAGAATCTCACAAAACTTCCACCTGTTTTTGAGGTTATAATTTGCAGTATGTATCCAAGTTTAGTGTCCAACTTTATTTGTCATCCAATTGAAACGCTGTATTTCTTCAAAATAATGAGTGTTAATTTTCATAGAAGAACAAAAGCCGATACTATATCAAATTCTGTTCATTGTCGCCTTTTATTTTTCATAGTGCTTCATAGAATCGCGTTTGTAAAAATAGTCATTTGCATAAATTTGCACATGCGCCTTCGTGGGCCGCTTTTGAATATAAATTAAAGAAAAAATTACGTCAAAAGGCCAACCTACATCACATAAAATACCAAATGTCAATTAATATTTTTATTATAAATGTAGAAAAGGGTCTTAATTAATTTGTAACTAAGAGGAAAGTCACGTGTGTCTATTCACTGTTTTCAGTAGTCAGAAAATGAAAGTAGACTTTATTTTGTTTGGAAAATATTTTACGTGACCTCGTGTTAACTCATGACATTTAGTGTATACATTTATTTATAAATCATATAAGATATTAGCTACTGAGTATCAGTTGTCCAACTCATCAAAGTTTATAAATCATATCAGGTAACAATTTTCCAACTCATCAAAAATGTTTTGAGAAAATAAATGTTTCAATTTCGAGCAAATGGAAACTCGCATCAGCCATATGCCGCCCTTCATACACAAGGGGTACATGCGTCTTTGCGCGCAAAGTGACGTAAATCATGCATATTTATAAGGTCAAATTTAAACCCACCATTCAGGTAATTGATTAATAAAAGCGGACTGGTAGTGACGTAATTAAGTGAATATTAATGAGGCCAAATAAAGTTTGACACTAAATATGTTAGTATTCATCCGTAGCTGTTCTACAGAAATTAGAAACATTCTCTGGTCGCTATCGCTCCCGTCGAAGTTTCTTATTTCTGTAGAACAGCACAGATTAACACTAACATATACTTGGTAGCATTTATTATTTTGATGAATTTTCCCCCACCTCTGCGTCTGATGTCTTGTATTATAAAGTTTGAATAGTGCCTGTTTATTTTTCTGCTGTCATTTTTTGTAAGCTTTTAAGAAGAAAAGATATTCATGCTTTCAGTATTCTTACTTACTTACGGTTTTTATGCTGTTGTAAGGTTTTTTTTACTCATAAAAGCAGGTATGAAAGATGCAAATTAATATTATTGCATTTTGATAGCTCAGAATCCAAAATGTTAAAGGCAGTGGCTAGCCGTACGGGCCCGTACGGCTAGCCAAAAGTTCTAGCCGTACGTGAGTCACATATGGCTAGCCAGGACACACTGTATTGTCTAGTCGTACGGCACTTTTCAAAATTATATGCTAGTCGAACATGCATATGTTATTTTGTGCCTCATGATTATGATTTGTTGTTTTATTTGCATGAAAGATGATTTTTTGTTAATTAAGCATATGGATCGAATAAATAATGATCAGAGTGGAATAAATAAAAAGAACATTGAAAAAAAAAAGGTGAAAAGCAAAAATAATTGTATGATTTTCAAATACAGTAGATAAATATCGAACATACATGTAAAAGCACAATCAATTAATTAGCCTTTATCAAAGCCTACCCAGAGATTGAAAATATAATTTTAAAATGCGTTTCACGGAACATGCAAACTTCCTTTTTTGTTTCATTTTAAAGGTGTCGAAAATTAAACTTAATGAAACAAAAAAGGATAATCATCAAACATTTGTAAACTATTTCAATTGATGGTATTTAACTGCGACCAAACGCTATTTTTTTTTCTCAACGTCTTGAGATGTCAAAGATCGATATTCGTACTTTTTTTACTGTAGCCAAAAATTAAGGCGATTAGTCTCTAAAAAGTAAACATACGAAGACAATTGCTGTTTCTTGGTTAAAATCCTTGCTTAAAGTTATATAATAACATATGCATTTTCGACTTCCATATACTTTTGAAATGCCGTACGGCCAGCCAATACAGTGTGTCTTTGCTAGTCGTACGTGACTCACGTACGGCTAGAACTTTTGGCTAGCCGTACGGGCCCGTACGGCTAGCCACTTCCAAATCTAAAATCCTTTTTAGCTCGACTATTAGATAAGAATAAGTAGAGCTATTCTAGTCACCTGAGCGTCGGCGTAACCACTTATGTTAAAGTTTTTTGTAATACCTCAAGTATTTTCAAAGTCTATTGATATATAGCTTTGAAACTTTGCACACTTGTTCACCATCATGACACCAACCTGTAGACAGGAGGAGGTCACTGTATCAAGCATTTTGACAGAATAATGCCCCTTTTTCGACTTAAAATTTACGTTAAAGCTTTTGTTATACCTCAAATATTTGCAAAGTCCATTGAAATATGGCTTTGAAACTTTGCACACTTGTTCACTATCATGAGCCCAACCTGTAGACAGGAGGAGGTAATTGTATCAAGCATTTTGACAGAATTAGGCCCCTTTTTCGGCTTAGAATTAACATTAAAGCTTTTGTAACACCTCAAATATTTTCAAAGTCCATTGACATATGGCTTTGAAACTTTGCACACTTGTTTACCATCATGAGCCTAACCTGTAGACAGGAGGCGGTAACTCTATGAAGCATTTGGCAGAATAATGCCCCTTTTTTAACTTAGAACTAACATTTAAGTTTGCATACCATGTCAGATATTTTCATATTCTATTGACATATGGCTTTGAAACAAGTTGAACTTTTATACTCTTCTTTGAAAGCATAGGACTCTCTCAAAGGCTTATAACTGTAACATTGATTTAAAAAAATGCCCTTTTGTTAACTTTGAAAATTTTACATTATTATGGCTCGTTTACTATCAAGCACTAAGAATAGTCGAGCATTGCTGTCCTACCGACAGCTCTTGTTTCAGAGAGGAATTATGTAGAGATATAATATCATTCCAATTTTAGCCTTAGAAATCCATTCAACTTCAACATTCAACAGAAAACATAAGATAAATTTCTAAATGTTTAGTTGAGACCGAGTTACCAGAGGTACAAAACACGAACAAGTACAGGTTTTCTAAATCTTGGTGTAGTAATATGTTAATAACTTTTATGGGGTTGGTTACAATCTTTGTTGAATTAAACAAGAAATTAAAGTCAAGAGTTGAATATATTGTAGATTGATATGAAATAATTTGATATTTTAGACCAATGAAAGGCTACCACGACGAGAAGCAACAGTTTTTGAAGATACATTTCCATAATCCAAGTATATTAAAAAAGTAAGATTTAAATTTAAATAAGGGATTTTTTAAGCTCGCCTATTCAAAGAATAGTCAGCCTGTCTCAGTCTATTTTTTTTAGCCATGTCCATGTTTCAATCCCGACAAAACCCTTAGTTATCGTTGTAGGAAAAAACATTTGAAGCACTGACTGAAAAATGAACAGTGCAGACTATGATCAGAGGTCACAAATTTGCTGGTTGGGCTTGGTCTGCACTGGTCACATGGGTAGATTCAGTTGCCTTTAGGGGGCTAAAATTACACTTTTGCAGTTTTCTCCATCTGTTTCCAAAATGTTTTCTTTTGGTTATAAAACAATGTTTCGTTTAGGTTTAAAAGAAGAATGGTCTATGATTTTAACAGATGTAACAAAAATTTATTTTGTATTTCAACAGTGTGTGGTGTTGAAAGCCTTATGTGTCTTAATTCATAATGAAACTTTAATTTAAGCCAAAGTTTAAAAGATCGGGTTTGTCAAAATGGTCAGCAGGTACAATATATTGTACAAAATTATTGAATATCCATAAACTGCCTCAGTTATGTTTTTATTGCCCCTTATAGAGCTTCTGTAGTGATGGAATTAATAACATTTGGCAGCACGTGTTAGCTAGGCAAATGTTGTAGCTATATTTTATGAGGTGCAAGCGTTAGTGTTTATTGATTTCAACTGCAAATGAAAATCATTAAATCCTGTCTGGTGCTTGGTTCCTTTTTGGGTAAATAAAATGTCTTAGGGGGAAGTTTTTTTAGAAAATATTTCTTCCTGAAAATGAAGCTGCAATAGATGTCATACCATCTTAGAAAATATGTTTTGGAAAATTTGCCTTCCTTTGCTCTTGAATATTTTAGCAATTTTGCAGTGAACAGAAAATTTGTTTGATGCTGTTGTTGTTGGATTGGTACATACATGACAAGCTCTGCATACAATTTAAAGTATTAAAGCAAAATGATTTAAAGAAAACAACAACATTTTTTGTCGAAGTCTTTGTGTTGTTGCATTTAGTATGAATATTGAGTTTTCTGAAATATTCTCTATGCTTTTCATACAAGTGTATGATTTTTGATAGGAGGTTAGGTAGAACTAGTTTAGCAGAAATCTTTCACAATATACTATGCAATGTTTTATGTCTGCTAAAAATCCACAGCTTCAATGTTGACATTTTTGTGGATGAAGTATGACCTGCATGGTATCAGGAATTGTGATAGAAAAAAACAAACAAACTGAAAATGGAATTAGATGTGTAAAGATTCATATTTGTGTTGGTACATATAAATACTATCCCTTTGTACCACAATATTTTCATGGAAATATTTTGTCACATGATGCTGTAGAACAGACTCGTAAACTTTGTGGCAAGTTAGATTTACGTTTGATAATTAGCCAAAGCACATTCACTAGTCTTTTTTTCTCTAGCATTGTCTGTGATTTGATAAATTGGCATTCTTCATGACAATTTTTGAACTGATGTTGGCTATCTTTGTGTCCTTACAAATTCAAAGTTAAGGAATCTTGAAACAATGCAGGATGCATTTAATGGAATATTAACATAATTATTCTCTTTGTTGGTTTAGGAAATCATTCTGTGTTTAGGAAGGAACTTAAGCGTTTTATATTTTCTGATCAAGTAATTTTTTAGGTTTCTAATTTATCTGAGGAAATATCTCTTTTCCATAAATGCCGAATCAGTGACGATCTTATATGTTTTCTGTTTTTAGAGCTACAGATTTATTACTTGCCGGAGATGTATTAGATAAGCCTTTCCAACCGCACGAGTCTCATAAACCTTGTATATTAGAGGTAAGAAATCAACCATTAAACGCTGACTTCGTGTAATTGACTTGTCCTTTGGAAAGTGTCCATATGCAAAACAAGGGGGCCATTTGCCCCAATGCGCTCACCTGAGTACTAATGCAATTGATATACAAAAGTGAAGTTACCTGATCTTAAATTCAATTTTGACCCTATGGCTATAATTTGAACAATCTTGGTAGAGTTCTACTACACAATGCCTCATGCCAAATATGTAACCTTATGCCTTTGTCAATTCAGAGGTAAAGATTTTTTAAGTTTTTACTATATACATATAAGCAAAACCTATGACCCCAAGCACAGGGCCAATTTTGACCCCGGGACTATACTTTGAACAACTTTGGTAGAGTTATATACCAAATGTCTAAACTCTACGCCTTGTATCTTCAAACAAGAAGATTTATTTTTAGTTTGAACAATATACATATACAGAAAAACTATGACCCCCTGGGGCGGGGCCAATTTTGACCCAAGGGCTATAATTTGAACTGCTTTGGTAGAGGACCTTTAGTTAATATTACATACAAAATATCTAAGCTCTAAGCCTTGTACCTTCAGAAAAGAAGAATTTCTATGTTGCTATTATATACATATTTATATTGGCAACGAGTACACGGTTAACCGAGTACTCGATCGAACGTCCGAATATCGGTTAACAAAATTGATATTCGATTACTCGGAAAAAAAATTTCTATTTATTTTAAATTTAATGAGATTGGTGTCCAATTAGTTCAGAAATTCGGAGATATACATGTATCTTCATAAATACATGTAAAATACAATAAAAACATCCTTGAAGAGGTGCGAAAATTATATCGTAAACATAACGAGTGATCAACAGTTTGACACGCGCATGGGATTGAACACCTGTGTCGCTTACATCATTCGGCCTCTTATGATATTTAATGACCTTTAATTGTGTAACCAGTTTGTAGCCGAAACTTGTTTTAAGGTAACCGTTTTTGAAAACAGTAAAGGCCCGGATTGTTATTATGAATGTGTTAGATTAAAAGGTTGTAATTAGACCAAATTATACGTTGTTTTTCTTTACTCAATAAAGGAGAGTAACTCCCTTTTCTTCTTTAAGCATATAAATCCAGAAATAGCATTAACTTTTTATATCTTGATAAAGTTTTTGCTTAGAATAGAGATATTAAAAATTTCCATAAGAGTCAAATGCCACCTGCAAAAATCTAATGCCTGGAAATATTTCAAACGCTGTGCTGATAGCAAGACTGTTAAATGTTACATTATGTAGCTGTGAAATGACGATTATACTTGGTAGTACTACAAACATGCTAATCATTTACGCCTTAAAGCATCCTTCTGAAAACGAAAATCTCTGACACACAAAAACAACCACTCAATGGACATATTTGTGACACGAAAAATAAAATAACTGAGACTTAACGCAAAGTGAAAAAATCACGCAGGCTATAGCAACATGATTGTAAAGGACTATATACCTTTAGTATAGTAGAAAGTGAAGGATTTCTTAAATCTGATGCAGATAGTAGTGCCAGAGTACAAAGTGCCGAAAAGTAGAAACACAGTAAAAATCGCGTATTGAGAAGAGATTACGATGACGAAAGAGAGTCTCTTGTCAAAACCTAGAAAGTGTTCAATCAGTTTCGCTCACCACAGATACATGGACATCTAATGCTACTGACAGTTACATGACTATTACTGAACATCATCTTACTTGATGACTGCGGTGATGGAATCTAACGTGTTGATGACTCGCGAAATGCAAAGAGAGACACACTGGTGAAAAATCTCGCAAAAATAAACTGCAAGGATTGTGTATCTGAGTTGAATTAGAAAACAAAATTGGGTCAATTGCTACATGATAACGCGAGAAATATGCAAAGTGCTAGTGAAAAGTGCGAGGATTGTAGGGTGATTGTAGGCTGCTTTTGGGAACATACGCTTCACGTTAGGTGCGTAAAAACCGCACTTGAATTACCAAATGTAAGCAAAATTAGTTGGCTAAAAGTAGAAAACTCGTTGGGACACTTTAAACCATTCCACGGACCTTAACAGCAGAGATGAGAACATAGACAGAAAGTGAAGTTCAAAGTGCTGAACATGAACTTATTTCAAGATGTGCCAACGAGATGGAACTCAACGCATCTCATTGTTTAGCAGAGGACTGTGTGAACAAAGGACGGTGTTATCACGGATATTATGTTAGACGATAAGATTCACTAAGAAAAGTGATAGCAATTTGTTAACTCAAGAGTCACGAGTGGAGTAATATTTATGGATTTTCTCAAAGACGTGTTGAAGGACTTACCGCGTAACCACTTACTTTCAACAGAGACAAATGTCTCTTGTGTCTCTAGATTTATCCAACTCGTTTTGTGGACTTATGATACCAGTGTGAAAGTAAATGACAGTGATTCGCATTTAGTGCAAGAAGTTGAACAAACTATCGCCAGGGAGAATTTGAATGGACGCTACCATCCAAAATTCTACGCGGATTTTTATTCTACAGCCGCACTTTTCACCATTCTTGACCCGCGTTTATAAAACCGTTTACCTTTCTTTAATAGTGATGCAAAGAAAGTAGCTATTGAAGCTTTTGGAATCGCGCCTTTGGATGAAATTCCACATCAAATTACCTTCTTCGCGCCAGAATGAAAGTGATGATGTGTGCCATCAAAGCCGGCAAAAAAAGGAGAGTGCTTTGGATTTTTAATGTGTTATTCACCAGAAAAATGTTGACAAAAACCGACGATGAACTGAACGCTATCTTTCAAGCAAAATGTGATTCAGAACACCATAAACTGGTGGAAAGAAATGAAAAGAACTTTCCGAGAATCGCCGTAATCGCGAAACAGGTGCTTAGCGGTGCCCGCAACATCAAGTGCCGTCAGAGGCGTATATCTTTCGGCTGCTGGTTACTTGTGAATAAACTGAGAAACAGACTTTCATGTGAACTGTTGACAAGATTATTTTCCTCAATTTAAAAACAGAGTCAGTGTTTGATTAAATATTGACGTGAAATACATTTTAAAGAAACTTGATGTGTCAAAATAAAGTACAGCGTAGTGCTTTAACACGTATGCTTGTATAAACTGTATAAAAGATGATAAGATGAACTCAAAGAAAAGTGTTTAAATTTTCGCGTTGAATAAAGACACTGTATTAAGAGAAAAATACGAGAATATTGTTCTTGAATTGTAATTTATAAAAACATATATACATGCTGTCATTGAACGATCTCTTATGATGTTTAATAATCATTACGTATTTGCTAGATATCATTCATTGCCGCCGATCAGGCTATATTATTTCTAGAAGGTAAATGATATATGAACTGCTTACACATGATTTAAACTTGTATGCATTAAATAAAGTTTAATAAACATATTATCTGTTGATTTAATTTGTTTATCGGTTTTTTCTAAGTATACCTCCCCTTGCAGTCTATTCTATAGATACGAATTCTGTGAATTGAAAATAGAAACCGAAAGTAGCCTGCAAACGGTGTTGATATTGTGTGATTAAACTTTGAAGATTGTTGGAATCATCCAAATAAACCGAGTACTCGATCGGAAAATTGACCGAGTACTCGAGTATTGATTTTGGTACTCGTTGCCATCCCTAATTTATATACATATAAGTAAAACCTATGACCTCCGGCTGCTGGGCCAATTTTTGACTCAGCGTGGCTGTTATTTTGGCAACTTTGTAATTATGAGGGCCTATAGACTATAAATTATACATTATCAAAAGCTCATAAAGCCTTGACATGGTGCAAACAAGAAAAAGAATTTTTTAGTTTAATATAACAGTACATGTATAAGGAAATCTTATGACCCCATAGACAGGGGGAGGGCCCAATTCGACCAAGGCATATAATCTTGATAAATATGTGACATACGAAAGATAATATTAATATGACCCACAACTAAAGATCATCATGCCCAATCTGAATTAGTAGAACCTACATGCCGCTGTCACTAGCGCAGACCGAATTCTTTAATGTTGCAAAGATCCCCGGGACAGGCCATTAGTGTACAGAATAGATCCTGATCCTCAAAACAAAGTCTATGGAATTACTCAGTGCCGAAGCCACCAATGTTGCCCCAATAGACTAAGAAAAACAGCATGTTTACAAAAATAGTGCTGGTTTCTGGGAAAGTCAAGTTATACTTATCATATTTTATGTTGTAAAATTAAATAAAATGCGAAACAAAAACTTTATTTAAGGTAAAATGTATTGATTAATTACCCATGTAAAATCTACATTAACCTCTTACAGTTCTGAATATCTAAAATGGACATGTTCATCTTTTTTTAGTCTGAAAAAAAAACAACATTATTTAATTTGTCCATAGGCTATGAATTTTGCACACACAAAAATTCACTTCTGTGTTATGAAAAATAATATTTAATTGAAAGGCTTCATTCACTAGTTGTTTAAGTCACTTAAGATGTTTGTAATGAGGCATTGAGGAAAGTAGAGTATTTCATTGCGGATCAAAGAAAATGCATGATATAAATTATGCCCCCCCAACATGTTGAAATAAAACAATTTTTGTCGCCAATTTTGACATGAAATCTGTTTTCACGCTAATTTTTTGTAGTTTCACACATTTGAGTAAGTTAGGTTTACCTGATGAATTGTGGTTACCACAATAATTTCAATATTGAAAGATCATGCGAGTCATCAAGTCACTGTTTATGTGTATGATTCAAATCAACGTAGTTGACATATGACAATGTTGGGAATGAATTGTTAAAATGATAATTTAATCTATTGTTTAATTTAACCGACATGCAAAATATCTCAAATGACTAGTCCATCTTCAATTGGAAAAGCCATTCCTTATTCTGGGAGTTGCCAGACCATGTTCAGACAGCAGAATGTGCAGGCTGACCTTTGATTTGCACTGATGGCATCTACGGTAATGGTTATTATGAAAGTTGTTGTTGGTAGGTGAATGGAAAGAATAATAAGTCTATGAAATCAATTTTATCCTCATTATATAGACTGTATTTTAGTCAAAATTATATTAAGCTCTTGTAAATTTACAAGTGTAATATTGGAAATAGAGCATTAGCCCCACTGCTGTTTTACATATACACACTTGAATTTTATTACACAGGGTCTTTCTTGTCTCTTTTTGGGTTTCATAACACTGGATGCAAAATGCTTGTGACAACTCTTTGCATACATAGACTGTCATTGCTGTAACATTTTAATTCCCATCATAAGAATTACAAATAATTATGTTTATCTCTATTTTGTTAAATTTGACTACTGCAACATATCTTAGCATCAATGGGGGATATCTCAGGGGCCTATCTGTGCATGATAAACAGGCATGAGTAGTCGTTGAGTAGAACCCGTCCCTTCCTGATTCTGTCACAAGGTCTTCTGAGTGGAACCACCAAATCTGCCATTGATTAGCTAGCTGAAAAGCTTGCTCACATCATGAAAAAAATCCAACAACCGCTTGGATTTGATTCTATAGCAGTAAAGAGGGCCAGGTGATTTGAAGTAATATCACCTTGAACTATACGGCCACAAAAAACCTCACATAGGAAAATTTTAATACTACAATGTACTAGTGTCAAAAATTCTGAATAAACGATTATAATCATGATATATTGTCTATCAAGTACGTGGTTGTTTTGCACATACATTAGTTTAAATGTTGTTCTGTGACAGGAGTTTTAGTGTTCCAGGTCATATAAATGTTTATTTGATGATTTAACCCATAATCTTCTGAATTTTCTAAACAATTGTTGTCTAGCTCAAATCTTTGGAACAGTCCATTATCAGTATTGGGGATATCAAGATGAAATTTATGTTGTTTCTTAGCCAAAATAATAGAACACTGGCCCCTTTATTGGTGGCAAAGGTCAATCACTTGGTTGCAGTAGGGTAATGGTTAAAGAAAGATAAAATTGAACAAAATAGGTCAAATGTTTGTACCTTTTAAAGGATAATTGAATTATAAATCATTCCAGTATTGTTACTACTGATTTATGATAGTAATATGTCATGGTTGCCAGTGAGAGTAGATACAATTATGTTGTCATTTTCTGTCTGGAATGAAAACTTAATGAACTAAACCTTGAAAACTAGTGTCTATTCAGTAAACAAGAAGTATGTCAGAATTTGCCTTTTAAGCTTGTCCTTATGATATGAAGTAAGTCCTTCAAAACCAGGTCTGCTGAAAAGATGTTATTCGAAGCTCTGCAAATTTTGGTTTTTCCAATCTATACCTGGAGTAAAAACAAACTTGCACAGTTAAAGCTACATGATGCACTACCATTCAAAATAGATTTATTTGAACGTGTTAACCTTTTTATTGATACATTTGTTTTAAAAAGGTTTTCTTGTACCCCGAGATTTGATAGGTATATCTTTATTGACAAAATAAAACATGTAGATTGTTTTGTTTGCAAATTTTAGGAAAACAGTTCAATTATTATTTGGAGGATTCATGAACTAACATCTAAAAGATATTGAGGAAGCTTGATAGTTTTGCACGTTCCCAGCCGATGTCATCAGCATTCACTATCGCTTTAAGTACCATCAGCCTACAAAGATTGGTCGGTTTCATATCTTCCGAAAGAGATCCAGTCTTGTCACAAGTCATGAGCCAGGCACCGTCTGCACATCCCTGTCAATTCGGACCAGCTCTGTATTGTTTGTTGACCAAACTGAAAATGATTTTCCAACTTAATTACTATCAACAAAATGTATTGTGGCACACGTTTAAAAATGAAAGCTGGGACATGTCCATTAAGATATTTCCAGCAGCGTTAAATTTTTATTGAAGTGAAATTTTGAATACAGATTAATTTCAGCAATCTGTTGTTATTGATCTAATTTTGTGTGATTGTTAATAACTGGAAGGCAAATAGAGAGCCGTATTCTATTATAATTTAATGATGTTTTTTTTTTCTTTAATTTATACCGAATTCTCATATCTTAATAAGACAAACAGTTTTAGTCAAGAAGAGGAATACATTCAGTATTTCAGCGGAATGAAAAACTTCACTTCTCATCAGAATATTTTTAAATTCTTCTTGGCAACATTCTGTGCAAAGAAAGGATTAGACGGTTTCAACTTGTTGCCAATTATCATTTATCAGTTTTCCTTATCTATAATTAGGCAGCTTGACAACTTCTTGTGTTTTTAATAGAGACCATCCTCTCTTGACAAAGAATCTCACCAAAACTTTCACTGTTGAGGTTATAATTTGCCAGTATGTATACACAGTTTAGTGTCCACTTTATTTGTCATCCAATTGAAAACGCTGTATTTCATTCAAACATAATGAGTGTTAATTTTCATAGAGAACAAAAGCCGTACATAATCAAATTCTGTTCATTGATCGCCTTTTTATTTTTTCATGTGTTCAATAGAATCGCCGTTCTGTAAAAAAAAAATAGTCTTTGCTATAAATTTGTACATGCTCTTTATCGTGGGCCGCTTTTGAATCTAAATTAAAGAAAAATGATCGTCAAAAGGTCAACCTACATCACATTAAAGGAATTTGCATGCAGTTCAGATTCTAAATCAACGTCAGAAACATGAAAGCTAGGACTTTATTCTTGTTTTGGAAATATTTACGTGACCTTCGTGTTAACTCATACTTTAGTGAACATATATTATATAATCATATAAGATATTAGCTACTGAGATCAGTTTGTCAACTTCACAAAGTTTATAAAATCATATCAGGTAACACATTTTCCAACTCATCAAAAAATGTTTTTGAGAAAATAAAAATTTTTCAATTCGAGCAAATGGAACTCGCTCAGGCCATAATGCCGCCCTTCATACACAAGGGGTACATGCGTCTATGCGCGCAAAGTGACGTAAATCTGCATATTTATAAGGTCAAATTTAAAAACCCACCATTCAGTTAATTGTTTAATAAAAGCGGAACTGGTAGTGACGTAATAAAGTGAATATTAATGAGGCAAAATAAAGTTTGACACGAAATATGTTAGTATTCATCCGTAGCTGTTCTAGAGAAATTAGAAACATTCTCTGGTCGCTATCGGTCCCGTCGAAGTTTCTTATTTCTGTAGAACAGCACAGATTAACACTAACATATACTTGGTAGCATTTATTATTTTGATGAATTTTCCCCCACCTCTGCGTCTGGTGTTTTGTATTATAAAGTTTGAATAGTGCCTGTTTATTTTTCTGCTGTTATTTTCTGTAAGCTTTTAAGAAAAAAAGATATTTATGTTGCCAGTATTCTTACTTACTTGCAGTTTTTATGATGTTGTGAGGTTTTTTTTACTCATAAAAGCAGGTATGAAAGATGCAAATTAATATTATTGCATTTTGTTAGCTCAGAATCCAAAAATTTAAAATCCTTTTTAGCTCGACTATTCGATAAGAATAAGTAGAGCTATTCTAGTCACCTGAGCGTCGGCGTCGGCGTAACCACTTATGTTAAAGTTTTTTGTGATACCTCAAATATTTTCAAAGTCCATTGACATATGGCTTTGAAACTTTGCAAACTTGTTCATCATCATGACCCCAACCTGTAGACAGGGGAAGGTAACTGTATCAAGCATCTTGAAATAATTATCCCCCTTTTTCGACTTAGAATTTACGTTAAAGTTTTTGTAATACCTCAAATATTTTCAAAGTCCATTGACATATGGCTTTGACACTATGCACACTTGTTCACCATCATAACCCCAACCGATAGTCAGGAGAAGGTAACTGTATCACACATTTTGACAGAAATTATGCCCTTTTTTCGACTTAAAATTTACATTAAAGCTTTTGTAATACCTCAAATATTTGCAAAGTCCATTGATATATGGCTTTGAAACTTTGCACACTTGTTTACTATCATGAGCCCAACCTGTAGACAGGAGGAGGTAATTGTATCAAGCATTTTGACAGAATTAGGCCCCTTTTTCGGCTTAGAATTAACATTAAAGCTTTTGTAACACCTCAAATATTTTCAAAGTCCATTGACATATGGCTTTGAAACTTTGCACACTTTTACCATCATGAGCCTAACCTGTAGACAGGAGGCGGTAACTCTATGAAGCATTTGGCAGAATAATGCACCTTTTTTAACTTAGAACTGACATTTAAGTTTGCATACCATGTCAGATATTTTCATATTCTATTGAAAAATGGCTTTGAAACAAGTTGAAATTTTATACTCTTCTTTGAGAGCATAGGACTCTCTTAAAGGCTTATAACTGTAACATGGATTTAAAAATAATTGCCCTTTTGTTAAATTTGAAAATTGTACATTATTATGGCTCGTTTACTGACAAGAATAGTCGAGCACTGCTGTCCTACCGACAGCTCTTGTTTCAGAGAGGAATTATGTAGAGATATAATATCATTCCAATTTTAGCCTTAGAAATCCATTCAACTTTTCAAATTTTAAGTGGCAGTTGAAAAAAACATAAGATAAATTTCTAAATGTTTAGTTGAGACCGAGTTACCAGAGGTACAAAACACGAACAAGTACATGTTTTCTAAATCTTGGTGTAATAATATATTAATAACTTTCATGGGGTTGATTTCAATATTTGTTGAATTAAACAAGAAATTCAGTATAGAAAATAATCCCATTAAAGTCAAGAGTTGAATATATTGTAGATTTATATGAAATAATTTGATATTTTAGACCAATGAAAGACTATCACGACGAGGAGCAGCAGTTTTTGAAGATAAATTTCCATAATCCAAGTATATTAAAAAAGTAAGTAGATTTAAATATAAATTAGGGATTTTTTAAGCTCGGCTATTCAAAGAATAGTCAGCATGATTCAGTCTATTTTTTTAGCCATGTCCATGTTTCAATCCCGACAAAACCATTAGTTATCGTTGTAGGAAAAATCATTTGAAGCACTGACTGAAAAATAAACAGTGCAGACCATGATCAGAGGTCACAAATTTGCTGGTTGGGCTTGGTCTGCACTGGTCTCATGGGTAGATTCAGTTGCCTTTAGGGGGCTAAGATTAAACTTTTGCAGTTTTCTCCATCTGTTTCAAAAATGTTTCCTTTTGGTTATAAACAAAATGTTTCGTTTAGGTTTAAAAGAACAATGGTCTATGATTTTAACAGATCTAGCAAAAATTTATTTTGTATTTCAACAGTGTTTAGGTGTTGAAAGCCTTATGTGTCTTAATTCATAATGAAACTTTAATTTAAACCAAAGGTTAAAAGATCGGGTTTGTCCAAATGGTACAATATATTGTACAAAATTTTTGAATGTCCATAAACTGCCTAAGTTATGTTTCTATTGCCCCTTATAGAGCTTCTGTAGTAATGGAATAAATAACATTTGGCAGCACGTGTTAGCCAGGCAAATGTTGTAGCTATATTTTATGAGGTGCAAGCGTTAGTGTTTATTGATTTAAAAGAACAAAAATCAACCGCAAATGAAAATCATTAAATCCTATCTTGTGCTTGGTTCCTTTTTGGGTGAATGAAATGTCTTAGGGGGAAGTTTTTTTAGAAAAATATTTCTTCCTGAAAATGAAGCTGCAATAGATGTCATACCATCTTTTAGAAAATATGTTTTGGAAAAATTTGCCTTCCTTTGCTGCTTTGAATATTTTAGCAATTTTGCAGTGAACAGAAAATTTGTTTGATGCTGTTGTTGTTGGATTGGTACATACATGACAAGCTCTGCATACAATTTAAAGTATTAAAGCAAAATGATTTAAAGAAAACAACAACATTTTTTGTCGAAGTCTTTGTGTTGTTGCATTTAGTATGAATATTGAGTTTTCTGAAATATTCTCTATGCTTTTCATACAAGTGTATGATTTTTGATAGGAGGTTAGGTAGAACTAGTTTAGCAGAAATCTTTAACAATATACCATGCAATGTTTTATGTCTGCTAAAAATCCACAGCTTCAATGTTGAAATTTTTGTGGATGAAGTATGACCTGCATGGTATCAGGAAATTGTGATAGAAAAAAACAACTGAAAATGAAATAAGATGTGTAAAGATTCATATTTGTGTTGGTACATATAAATACTATCCCTTTGTACCACAATATTTTCATTGAAATATTTTGTCACATGATGCTATAGAAAAGACTCGTAAACTTTGTGGCAAGTTAGATTTACGTTTGACAATTAGCCAAAGCATATTCACTAGTCTTTTGTTCTCTAGAATTGTCTGTGATTTGATAGATTGGCATTCTTCATGACAATTTTTGAACTGATGTTGGCCATCTTTGTGTCCTTACAAATTCAAAGTTAAGGAATCTTGAAACAATGTAGGATGCATAAAATGGAATATTAACATAATTATTCTCTTTGTTGCTTTAGGAAATCATTCTGTGTTTAGGAAAGGACTTAAACGCTTTAAATTTTCTAAACGCTCATATTTCGATCAAGTAATTTTTATGGTTTCTAATTTATTTGAGGAATTATATTTTTTCCATAAATGCCGAATCAGTGACGATCTTATATGTTTTCTGTTTTTAGAGCTACAGATTTATTACTTGCCGGAGATGTATTAGATAAGCCTTTCCAACCCCACGAGTCTCGTGTACCTTTTATACTAGAGGTAAGAAATCAACAATTAAACACTGACTTCGTGAAATTGACTCGTCCTTTGGTTAGGGTCCATATGCAAAACAAGGGGGTCATTGGCCCCAATGCGCTCACCTGATTACTAATGCAATTGATATACAAAAGTAAAGTTACCTGGTCTTAAATTCAATTTTGACCCTATGGCTTTAATTTGAACAATCTTGGTAGAGTTCAACTACCCAATGCCTCATGCCAAATATCTAACCTTATGCCTTTGTACATTCAGAGGTAAAGATTTTTTAAGTTTTTACTATATACATATAAGCAAAACCTATGGCGGGGCCAATTGTGACCCCAGGACTATAATTTGAACAACTTTGGTAGAGGACCTATAGATAATATTATATACCAAATATCTAAACTGTAAGCCTTGTATCTTCAAACAAGAAGATTTTTTTTAGTTATAACAATAAATATATATATATATATATATATATTATATATTATATATATATATATATATATATATATATATATATATATATATAAAGATAAAATATGACCCCCCCCTGGGGCGGGCCAATTTGGACCAAGGGCTATAATTTGAACAACTTTGGTAGAGGACATTTAGGTGATATTACATACCAAATATCTAAGTTCTAAGCATTGTACCTTTAAACAAGAAGATTTTTAAGTTTTTACTATATACATATGAGGAAAATCTATAACCCTTTTGGGCGGGGCCAATTTTGACCCCAGGGCTAAAATTTGAAAAACTTTGGTGGAGGACCTTTAGATATTATTATATACCAATTATCTTAGGTCTTAGCCTTGTACCTTCAAACAAGAAGTATTTTTAAGTTTTTACTATACACATATAAGGAAAACCTATGACCCCCTTGTGGCAGAGCCAAAATTGACCCAAGGGCTATAATTTGAACAAGTTTGGTAGAGTAACTATTTGTGATATCATATACCAAATATCAAAGCTCTAGGCCTTGTACTTTCAGACAAGAAGATTTTGTAATAATTCATTTTTTTCAACTCCTTTTCTGGCCCCGTGACCTACTTATGCAACAGACCGGAACCATTTGAACAACTTTTGCAGGGGACCACCCAAGGATCATTCCTGTAAAGTTTGGTTGCTGTGCAGTCATTGGTTTCTGAGGAGATGTTGTTTAAAGAAATTGTTGACGACGCACGACGACGGACGGTGGGCGATCACAATAGCTCACCATGAGCACGTTGTGCTCAGGTGAGCTAAAAATGAGAGAGAAATAATTGTTTTTTGTCCCCCTATCTTCAAGCTCTTTTTTAATCTTCCAACCCTAGACGTTATGTTTGGCTGTCTACATTTTAGCTCACCTGTCACAAAGTACGGATAATCGGAGAATTTTGGTGCAGTTATTTTCTTCCGGCATCCGGTACATCGCAAGCGCAACGTAGCAGACACGGTAAAATACCCTCCGATATCCGGCCGGACACCTTTTGTTATCGGTTACATACCGGTTAGAATTTTTACCTCCTGGGCGCCAAATATTCCTCAAGTTTCCGACCGGTCACCAAAGACGTCTCGGCAGGATACTGACCGGAACCCTGATGGACTCAGTACGTCGCACGTATGGTCCTTAAATGTCCGTAAGGATAGCGTTTGGGTTATTAAACAGACCTTACGGCAGGTTAAGCCTTTGACCCGTTTCCAATTCTCGGACGACGGTGAAGGTCACTTTCGTTCTACAGATGTTATCAGTACCTTGCGAAAGTGAAAGAGATTATTACTGTTTAACTGCTTGGCAGACTGTCCGGGAACGATGCGGTGGCTGAACAGTGCTCTGGTATGAATATTCAAGTTGGTTTACTGCCAAAGTCCTCAGGGTTAATCATAAATAGCACAATCATTCTCTCATTAGCCAGCGTGCAGATCTGAATCGGTAAAATCGCTAGACTTGTTTTCTGTACATTGTGGGTTCGATTCCCAGGATGACCAACTGAAAACTGAAATTACTAGGAATGTTTCAGACGAGACTTTAAAGCAAGGTCCACTGTACGAGTGCTTAAACTTGGATAGGTAAAAAGGGAGGAGATTGTTTGAGGTCCTGCTTGGCTCTTTGACGTTGGTCATCCTGTCTTGCTAGATAGTGTCGGGGTTACATTCATTGAACGCTGCCTTCCTTAATGATCTTGTTTTTCATATTTATCTGAAATAAGGGCATCTTGCTATCTGTATCTTGCGCTGTCCTCCAACATCTAGAACGACTTATACTCTTCTAGAGGACTCGCCTTTACGGGCAACTGATGGCGAGTATTTAGAAACCCAATTACACACACGTATTCTCTCAGTTTTCACACACGTTCAGGGAGGTTTATAAAAGTTTTCAAGTTACATTTACAATTTTTTATGGAAAACTTTGATTTCAGAGTGTAATATACCTTCCAAAACAGAAAGCAAAGAAGGGGGGAAGAAATCAGAGGAGAAGAAGGCAAGGAAAAATGCCAACAAAAGAGGGGATGTGAATAAAGGCCGAAAATGGGATAACATGCCATACGTATACCGTCCGACAGCCGAACAGATATCGCACGTATACTTTACCGTCACCGTACGATTGTTGCAAACAGGCCAGATAACGGAAGGCTATTGGACATTTATCGTACGGTAGTCTGCCGGGTACCTTTAGAATATCGACCGGTGTCCAGAATGAAGACGCCAAGAGTTTTTACCGGGTGACCGGACGAGTACCCTTCGGAAACCGTCCGAATACCTAATTGACCACAGAGGGAGAATGACCGCTCACTTCTTCCCGGACATGATTGAAATGTTTCTCTCCGATCTCAAATTATCAACGCTGTCAACGTCACAGGAATGTTTCTTTGAAAGTCAACTTTAAAAAATTGTTCAAAGAATTAAATTACAAACAGAACTCGGGTTGCAACCAAAAGAAAAAAACTTAAAATATCTTCTTTTAGAAAACCGTAAGAGCTAAAGCTAAAATATTTGGCAGGAAACATCATCAAAGAAACAGTGTCTACCAAGTTTGTTCAAATAAATGCCCTGGGTCAAAATTGGCCCCGTCCTGGGGGACATTCATTTTCCTTATTTGTTTATAATAAAAGCTTAAAAAAAATTCTTATAAAAGCCCAAAAAGCTTGAGTTTAGATACTAAGCATGAAATACCTTCTAGTGATTGTCTTCCAAGTTTGTTCAAATACATTTAAAAGCTCTTGAGTCAAAATTGGCCCCTCCCGGGGGAGGCGTGTGGGGTCGTTCTTTTTCCCTATATGTATAAAGCAAAAACTTTATAAAATCTTCTATAAAAAAAACCCAAACCGCTAGAGCTAAGATATTTAGCATGAAACATCTTCCTATGGGTGTCTACCAAGTTTATTCAAATAAGGGCCATTGGGTTAAAATCCGGCCGCGCATCAGGGGTCATTGATTTTCCTTAAATATGTGTATAGTAAAAACTTAAAAAATCTTCTGATAAAAAACCAAAAAAACTAGAGTTTAGATACTAAGCATGAAATATCTTCTAGTGAGTGTTTTCCAAGTTTGTTCAAATAAATGCCATTGGGTCAAAATTGGGCCCTCCCGGGGGTGGAGTCATTGTTTTTCCCTATATGTATATAGTAAAAACTTAAAAAGTCTTCTTATGAAACACCCCAAAGAGGTAGAGCTTAGATATTTATCCTGAAACACCTTTTTATGTGTGTCTACCAAGTTTGTTCAATTTAAAGCCCCTGGTTTAAAATTGGCCGTGGCCTAGGGGCCTATATACAGGTGAGCGATTTCAAGGCCATCCTGGCCTTCTTGTTTTTCTTGTCATGGAGCGATAATATGAAGAAAAAAATAAAATAATTTCAAAAAAGCTTATCTGTTCGGTTCCTAGTTGACAAAAATATGTATGAATGGAAATGGCAAAGCACTATGAAATGTATTGTTACAGGACATGCATTCCAAACATCATTGACGTACACGTTAACTGTTTCCAAGGTATATCAAAAATATTACTAAAGCTTTTTGTCTTTGAGGACAATGTCATCAAGGTGAACTTTTGTGATGGCCCATTGTCCGTATTCCGTTGTCCATCCGTGCCTCAACAATTTCTTTAAACAATTTCTCATCCTAAACCACTTTGCAAAATGTGTTGAAACTTTGCAGGGACCTACCTTGCATGAGCGTGACCAAAAGTGTTCACAAAATTAAATTCCATAAAGAACTCCGGTTTCAATGGCAACATAAATACTTTTGTTACAAAATGTTTTTAAAAATCCGAAAGAGCTAGAGCTTAGATTTTTGGCATGAAACATCTTTAAATGGATATCTATCTAAAAAAAACGGTGAATATACTCATCACATCTAGTTTTAGAAGAAAAAAACAGGGAACATACTATGATATTTACTAGTTATTTGTACAAAAAATTACATCTTAAAAATTCTTAACCAATCTGAGAAAGTCATTTGAAAGCTATTTGTAGATCATATAATAATTTCAATTATCTAACCTTTTTTTATAAAGTATCGCAATCACGTTTTGTTTTGCTTCCACAATCTAATGACGATGTTTTGATATAGTGATAAAGACGAAATTGACATTCATTGCTAAAATGACGCTAGCTATAATGCTATATACTTGTAATTATCATGATGTTGTTAATTTTGTTGTTCCCGTGACTGTGCCGTTGTTGGTTGTTGTTGTTGTCGTTGGTGGGGTGGTGATGGTGATTATTGTTATTATGATGACCATGATAAGTTTTGTTCTTTTTCAAAAAACAAAGAAAGAAGAAGAGATTGGTAAGTATACAATTCATATTCTACCTTAAAGTTTTAGATTTCAAAATTAAAGTCAATATTGAGGAAATTTCATTTAAACTTGTTTTAAGCACAAAATAAAACGTTTGTTTGTTTTGAAAGAAGTGAGTTTATTTCTTTCGTGAACTTAAAAAACAGCATTCTGTTTTCCAGATATATAAGAATATTACTATACCTTTTTGTATTTGTATTTGAGGACAATACCTCAAGGTGAGCTTTTGTGATGGCCCATTGTCCGTCGTCCATCGTCCGTCCCTGCGTCAAAAATTTCTATAAACAACTTCTTGTCCTAAACCTCTTAGACAAATTTGTTGAAACTTTGCAGGGATGTTCCTTGCATATAGTTCTTCAAAATTTGTTCAAAAAGTTTAACATCCATTAAGAACTCTGACTGACATGGCAACAAAATGTCTTTTTACACTATATCTTGAAAAATCTTCAGGTTAAAAAATCCAAAAAGAGCTAGAGCTTAGATTAATTGGCATGAAACATCTTTTAGTGTATATCTACCAAATTTCTACCAAATTTTAATAAAAGCTCAAGGTAAAAATTGGTCCTGACCCAGGGGGTCCCTGATTTTTCATTAATATGCATGTATATAGTAAATTTTAAAAAAAAAACAACCAAACTCCTTTTGTGACAATCCAAAATAGCTAGAGCTTATATATTTGGCATTAAACATCTTAGTTGATGCTTACCAAGTTCAAATGAAAGCCCCAGGGTCAAATTTGGCCCCGCCTCAGGGGTAATTGATTTTCTTAAAATGTAGAAAGTAAAAGATTAAAAAACTTCTTGTGAAAATCCAAATGAGGTAGAGCTCAGATGTTTGGCATGAACCATCTTCTGGTAGATGTTTACCAAGTTTGTAGGGGCTTCCGTGGCCGAGTGAATAAGGTTGTTGACTTCAAACCACTTGGCCTTTAACGCTGTGGCTTCGAATTCAGACAGGGACCTGGGACCTTGGATTCTTTCATGTCAGGAAGCTATCCCGCTAGCTTACGGAACGTCGGTGGTTCTACTTAGGTGCCCGTTCGTGCCTGAAATAATGCATTGTGGGGCACCTGAGGTCTTCCTTCACGAGTAAAGATGGAACGTCGCCAAATGACCTCTACTGTGTCGGTGTGACGTAAAACCCAATCAAGTAAACAAAAAACTCAAACTTGTTCAAATAAAACCCCTATTTTCAAGATTGACCCAGTCCGTGATAGTCATTGATTTTTCTTATATATGCATGTATAAAGTCAAACTTTAAAAACTCTCCAGTGACATTCCAAAAGCACTATATATTAGATATTTGGCAGGAAACATCTTCTATTAAATGTCTACAAAGTTTATTCAAATAAATGCCCTATGGTCACAATTAGCTCCACCCCATAGGTCATTGATTTTCCTAATATGTATATAGTACAAACTAAACAAAAAAATCTTGTGAAAATCCAAAAGAGCTAGAGCTTAGATATTTGGCATGAAACATCTTCTATTAGACATCTACTAAGTTTGATAAAAAAAAGCCCTAGGGTCAAAATTGGTCTAGCCCCAGGATGTCATATATGATTATAGTAAAAACTTAAAAATCTTCTTTTAATAATCAAAAACAGTTAGAACATAGATATTTTGCGTAAAAATCTTCTAGTGGATGTTTATCAAGTTTGCTCAAATGAAAGCCCCGGGGTCAAAATTGGCAAAATTTGCCCCCACACAAGGGGATCGAGGTTGACAATTAAATCCCAGTCATGTCAAATGTTTGTTTTCCTTCTCTTTTTCAGTCGCCTTTTTATTTGCTCACCTCTCACTTAGGGATTAATAAAATGGCTGCCACAGCTAAATAAGAACAACATCATAACCACTGATTCAACTAATATTAAAAAAAAATCCTTGGTGACAATGTACAAAAATTGTTCAAATTAAGCTGTCTCTTGTTTTCAAATTTTGCCTCTGGAGTAAAAAGGGGCTTCACCTTGACCTATTTCTCAGGTACACGATCCTTCGCCTGTTGTCAAGAGTCTAATTGCGAAGAACACACCAAACAACTTAGAAGACGGTTGAAGATTATCTTCAATTCAGGGCTCAAGTGGAAGAAAAACGCATGCAATTTCCGTTTTATGTACTGCTTCGTATTCTTTGTGCAAATCATCAAGGTTGCTTTAATAACTCACCAGGTTAGAAAGTTTAAAACATTTTGTTTTTTTATCTACAAGTGTTGTATCATTACTATCATTTATGGTTTTTCATATGCTTCACTCTTCTCACGTTTATCACTCAAAGGTTTTCACATCCGATTCACTACCGATGAATTGCTGAAATAAGCATAGGGAATAAGATAAATTATTAATGCAAATGTTTATTTTTAAATTGAATTTAAGTCAGGTTCATATGATCATTTAATTTGAGTTTTGAACCAACATCAAAGTGTCTTTCATGAAGATGTCAGAGCACGACATTTCAACTGATCAAGATCCCTAACCACTCGATTTGTTAGTTTTATTTCTACATTCACTAATTATTGAAACCTGGTTTTGTTTTGTTCCTTAAATTCAGATGTTCCACTTTGCGGATGATAGAGGGAAATTTAGCTCAGTTGTCAACAGAGGCGATCTTGTCCTTCGACACCTTCTTTTAGAGCATTGGGATGCCAGTATGACATTTATTTAGCTATACATGCTTTGTTTCTGGAAGCGCAGCAAAGATTGCAATCATTTCGAATTCAATACAATTGACATAAAGAAATTCATTTCTCTTCAAAAGCAAGATACTATTTATTTGATTGTGAAGTCTTACAAATTGTAAATTTTGTATCGATACGAAAGACATAGTAGCATTTCTTGATTAGATATAGTATACAAAATTTAATAACGCTATTTGTGAAAAGGTATTTCAGTTTCCATTGAATTTTCTAACAGGCTGGGAAACGCTGCCATATCCTCGTGCACAAGGTGACTTTGCTGTGTATACAATAAATGAACTCGAAAATGGTATCAACTATGCAGTAAAAAACGTAAGTGCCTTAAAATATTACTTTACATGCCCACGGCATAATGCAATCTTAGTTCTTTAATGCTGGAATGCTGTTTTATTCCTATTAAAATTATCAACAAACATATATTTGAAGTTTGAACTGAAAACCTTACAAAATAAAAAACTTCTAATGTAAAAGCTTAAAAACTGGAATCAGATATCTTCACGAGGTCACCGATGGCAAGTAGGACAGCTCTCAATATACAACATAAAATCAAAATTGAAATAATGTGTATACTCTCCATTTTGCAATAAGTCCATAATTTTAGTTTCATACAAATGTTTACAGTCTTTTTGAGTAATCACAATTATTGTTATATTTGCCATATTGAAAGCCTATTTGTTGCCATAACAAACATACTTTTCAACATAGGAAGAAAAGAAGACGTGCATAATTCCGAGACTACCATTTAACTATATTGCAAGTTTCATAAAAATATTTTCAGTATATTTTGCGTTATCACTTGATCTAGTTTATGTGATAAATTTGAGATGTTTTTTTAGTCTGTTTGGTGCCATAGCAACCATATTTTTCAAAAAAGAAAGGAAAAAACGTGCATAATCAAACTGCTATCTATCCATATATCAAGTTTCATAAAAATATTTTCAGTACTTTTTGCGTTATCAGAGATCAAGTTTTGTGGACGAACGGACAGACAGACGGACGGATAGTAAAGACCCTTCCTTTTTAACCGGTATGGGACGAATAACACCATCAATAATTCAATCTCTTTACATTGATTCTTAATTATTGTTTAGCAATATTTAACAATATTTAACCGAATTATTTGAAATTCAAGTGACCTTTTATCGTGTTATTGTCCGCTTTCGAAATGGGTCAAGAATATGTTTTCCTAGAAATACACATATTTGACGATAAAAACATCAACACTAACAGGTGAATGTAAATTAATTGTGTGTCTCTTACTTATCGACGTTTCGGCTTACTCATTCATTTGGATAAATATTAAGACAACGGACATGACGTAATAATAGTAACGGAACGTTAAAATGGCGGAAAATGTCGTATAATACATTTTATAAGCACATGCACAAACACTAGCACTGATAACTTAAATGGAAACGTTGTAGCGTTGAATATAACTGAAGGTTATTGGTTTAAGTTATGTGTAACCAGAAAATTGTACAAATATTATTACTTTTAATGATAATCTTTATTTTACAAGGTGGTAAGTCATATGTACCTTCATATTTTATGAGTTCATATTATAATCATTGTACACGTTTAGTAATGTATTTTGTATGACTAAAAATGTTAGGATTCAAAATAAATATGCGAATCCCTCTTTGTATAATTTAATGGAATATTACAGTATAACATGTTCTTTTTGTGTAGGGCAAATTTTGGCAATAATATGATTTTAGCGATTTTGTTTTACATGTTTTATTTTTTTCAGACCAAATTTTGGTCAGAAATTTATTGTTTTAATATTTAAAACTTTGATCGCAATTTTTCTATTGATGTATATATTCGGTATTTCACACTTATTGTATCGATCTTATTGTTGACATGTTATTTTTAGTTGCATATGTGTGTCAACCTACTTGCAATGTGTTAATTATCTTATCTTATCGGGCAATCAGTCAAATGAGCGTAACAATACATGTTTGCTCACTGTGCCACTGAAAGTTTATGTAAAAGAAAAAAACAACAACAAAGACAAAAACACAAAATATTTAATTAAACAACCATGGACATCGAAAATTGATTTGTAGGTATCACATTGTAAAATATATACGTCTAAACTAGAAGGAAATCTAAAGTAGAAAAATAGAGTTATATAAACTAGCGAAATCCATGTAACTATTAAATGAAGGACAATTGAGCGAATATAATTTTTGCGGCATTCATTGCACGCAAATATAGCGATTATCAGATACTCGCAAAAAAAATGATAAACGGTATTGTTTTGACACTTAAGATAATCTACCCAAGTCTTAAAATAGCAAAGAAGAAAAAAGCTCATCATGTTTTCTCTGACAAAAAAGAAAGAAAAAGAAAAGATTAGATAAAACTGTGTCAACTTAAAGAGAAAAAAAATGTTATTTGATCAAAAATATTAAATTGTTAAGGTTATAAAATCTAACAAAAAAAACCCTATTTATTTATCGGTCGTAGGTTATATGCTGATAATTGGGGAGTTGGCGTGGTAAGGGACATATCTCAAGCAATACCGTTGAATGTTGCTTTCATGTGGAACATATCTGAGTTTGTCTATACACTTTGTTATTCAGTAAAAATAGTCGCATGTCCCTCACCGCCTTAGGTTCGAATCCCAACAGAGTATTTGGATTTTTTTCATGTGAGCATGCTATCCAGCCAGCATACGGAATGTCAGCGGTTCTACTCAGGTGATCGTTCAAGCCTGAAATAATTGGTCTTCCTCCACCAGTTAAGCTGAAAAGTCGCCATATGACCTACACTGTGTTAATGCGACGGAAATTCCAATAACAAAAAACAAACAAAAAACAAAAAAAAAAAACAATTCCATGAAAATCTAGTAAACCTCGATAAAATTTGATCCATAACAACCTCTGGAAAACTATTCATATGTCAAACAAATTGAGAATATGCAGAACTTGTCAATATTTTGTGACCCCTCTGTTTAAAAAGTCTAAAGATCAACGACTGCAAGTCTACGTGGTCAGAATTTTAATGATTTATGGCAATTTGTTTTAAAATAACTACAGCTCTGAAGTGTTTTTATTATGTACAAGTGAAGTCATACATTTGTTTTTATTTTGATATGGAAGAAACATTTTTCTTGTGTATCAGACTGGTGTTTCCATTATTCTTTCCTATGCCGGAAATTTTATGTGGCATAGGGAGTGCCAAATGAGTCGTATGCTATTCAATGGAATACTTAGGGTGACGTAATTTTACCGTTATTAATGAAGTTGTAATTTCGTACGCTAATGTAAGAAAACATTTACGGGTGTAATGACAACAATTTCCATTGTAAAATGTTTTATTTAGGTAAGTAATTTAAAAAATGATGGAATATGGTAGATTATGAAAGATAAACTTTCTGGCATATGTTTGCGGTTAGAATCGGAATATCCATGCCTCATGAACCCATTAACTTGGCGTGTCCCATCGGGATGGATATTCCAATTTTATCATTTGGCAGATATTATTAATCTGTAAACATCGTTCACGTACTAAAGTGCCTCGCGATTCCATTCACGATTAGCTTAAGTACATTAAATTTCTGTTGTTTCCGTTCGTTTATTTTGCAGTAACATGTCAACAACAGGTTGTAGTGACTAACAGAACAAAATTATATTTGCATTGTCGTTAAGAATGCTTAGAATATCGTATGAACATATATTAAGCCAGTTTGTTATGAGTCAAGCTGACGTTTATTATTCAAATTTGCAGTTTTATAACGCCGAAAGAGAAGCCATTGGATATTACATTCGCACAGCAGACGACAAAATGACAGCAACAATCAAGTATTTCGACTTTCCCGGTTTTCATGACAATACGAGCATTGAAGCCGATATAACAATATCTGGTAATGAATAAACTGTCAACTAATTCATTAAACATTTTATGGTTATTTTAAACATATTTGTCAATGTGTAAAATTTTATAAAGGCATGTCAAGTTTGCTGATGTGCTGTTCTCTTTTTACTCTTACTTTTTTACGTCAATTTTGTACCTCAGACAAAAGTTTATAAAGATACGAGTCATCATTTGGCTCCGTCGGTCGGTCGGTCAGTATGTTTGTCTGTTGACTGGAATATTTTACTGTAATAAATCAAGGAAACGATTTTAAATTGAAAGTATAGGTACAGAGAAAGTAAGTGAGAACCGTTGCTCTAATTTCGTGATAATCTCCCTTTCATTGATTTTCATGTTCTGATAATAACTCGAAAGAAAATTAAACGGGTTTGTTGGATGGAAAAACATAAGCAGTTAAAGAATCATAACTTTTGTTACGTATCTTCATTAACATCCTTAAAATTTTGCTGCAAGTTAATTGTTTGTTGTAGCATTTTTTTATCCCCCGCCGAAAGGCGGAGGGGGATATAGAAATAGTCTCCGTCCGTCTGTCCTCTCGCTCTGTCCGTCCGTCCATCCATCCGTCCGTCCGTCCTTCCGTCCGACATTTTTGTCCGGAGCATATCTCAAAAAGTATTTGAGATATCAACATGAAACTTCATAGGTGGATAGACCTCATTGAGGAGGAGTGCAGTGCATAAAAATGATAACTCTTTCCTGCATAATTTTTGAGTTATTGCCCTTTGTTATTTTTCAAAATTAATTTTTGTCCAGAGCATAACTCAAAAAGCCTTTGAGATATCAACATGAAACTTCATAGGTGCATAGATCTCACTCAGGAGGTGTACAGACTCAGTGCACAAGAATGATAACTCTACCTTTCATAATTTTTTAGTTTTTGCCCTTTGTTTTTTTTCATACTTAATTTTTCACCTGAGTGGAGCATAACTCAAAAAGTGTTTGAGATGTCAACATGAAATGTTATAGGTGGATAGATCTTATTGAGGAGGAACGCTGTGCGCAAGAATGGTAACTCTTCGCTATATTATTTTTGAGTTATTGCCCTTTGTTCTTTTTCATACTATTTTGTCCGGAGCTTATCTCAAAAAGTATTTGAGGTATCAACTTGAAACTTCATAGGTGGATGGATCTCATTAAGGAAGAGTGCAGTGCACAAGAATGATACTCTACCCTGCATAATTTTTGAGTTATTGCCCTTTGTTATTTTTCAAAATTAATTTTTGTCCAGAGCATTACTCAAAAAGCCTTTGAGATATTAACATGGAACTTCATAGGTGCATAGATCTCACTCAGGAAGTGTGCAGTGCACAAGAATGATAACTCTACCTTTCATATTTTTTTAGTTATTGCCCTTTGTTATTTTTCATACTTAATTTTTCACCTGAGTGGAGCATAACTCAAAAGTGTTTGAGATGTCAACATTAAATGTCATAGGTGGATAGATCTTATTGAGGAGGAATGCTCTGCACAAGAATGATAACTCTTTCCTATAAAATATTTGAGTTATTGCCCTTTGTTCTTTTTCATACTATTTTGTCCGGAGCTTATCTCAAAAAGTATTTGAGGTATCATACAACTTGAAACTTCATAGGTGGATAGATTTTACTGAGGAGGGGTGCAGCACACAAGAATGATAACCTACCCTGCATTATTGTTTCAGTTATTGCCCTTTGTTATTTTCAGCCATCGGTATTCATTACCAAAAGACCGCTTAAAATTGAATTATCTGCTCTACTACATATACATTCTTCCAATGAGCAAACACATTCGGCGGGGGATGGCCATGTTGACATGGCTCTTGTTTTAAATTATTATAACCCCGCACAACGAAGTTGTAAGGTGGTATACTGGAATCAGCTTGTCCGACCGGCCGTCCGGACGTCTCCCCTTTCGTCCAATAACTTGAGATTCCTTTGACCCACAGTCTTCATATTTGGTATGGAGGTTAGTCATGATATGTAGATGACCCCTATTGATTGTGGGGTCACTGGGTCAAAGGTCAAGGTCACAGGGGTCTTGACTTTAAAAAGCTTGTCCGCCCAATAACTTGAGATTCCTTTGGCCAACAGTCTTCATATTTGGCATGGAGGTTAGTCATGATTAGTAGATGACCCCTATTGATTTTGAGATCACTGGGTCAAAGTTCAAGGTCCCAGGGGCCTTGACTTAAAAAAAGCTTGTTTGCCCAATAACTTGAGATTCCTTTGACCTACAGTCATCATATTTGGCATGGAGGTTAGTCATGATTAGTAAATGACCCCTTTTGATTTTGAGGTCACTGGGTCAAAGGTCAAGGTCACAGTGGCCTTGACTAAAAAAACTTGATTTGAAAATTTTCACATTTGAAGCATGGAGAATACATATCTTAGCAATGCACTGGCTTAGTAACCTCAGATTTGGCAGAGTGGTTGTCCTTGAGTTCTAAATGGCCACTGTTGATTCTGACAAAGTGGTATGCGGGGGTATTCACGCCATGACAGTGGCAGTTCTAGTTGTTAATTGGTACACTTCTAGACAACAAAAATGTACCACTATCTGATCCCATTGTTTTATTATAACCCTTTTACCAATATTTTGTCCGGAGCATAATAGAGTGCATTATAAATGTTTTTTTTTTCTTGAAACAGTTATTTTATAGGCTAGATAATCAAGCCTTGAAGTACACGACATTGCAGATTCATAGATTAAAATAAGAACTAGACAACCTGTTTTATCATTCTTCTTCTCTACTTATTTTATACACAGATGTTTTTCCTATATAAATAAAATTCTTTACTATTAAAAGTAGGTTCAAAATTATTTTTTTTCATAATTTTTTTTAACCAGAAATAAGTTGACTAAAATAACCCTGATATCAAGTTCTTTTCTCATAAGAATAAGTTTAAAACTAAGCCAAACAATGTTTTATATACATAATATTATTAATCATTTAATCTAAAAACCTAGGTCACGAAAAATATCCTTATATCAAGTTCTTTCCTAAATCTATGTTTACTAAAAACAAGTAAGTGCAATTGAAATAATATATGTGCAATTGTGGTAGTATTTCATCAAGTGATAATCTCAAAGACGAATAACTAATGTAACATTATGCATTTTAATATGAATAACACATTCTTTGCCAAGTTTTCAGTCAGTAAAGGTCATCGCTAATTTTAAAATTGTAAAACTATAATGCGAATCGTACATATTATAAGGGATATCAGCGGAAATATTTCTCAATCATTTTTATAGAGCAGGTCATATATTTTAACACAATACTTTAATTTTCATCTCTCTATCAAGCTGTCATTTTGGAGTCGTAATCCTTTCTGTAGGCTAGCATATTACTCTAAACTAGTGGTATCAACACGAAACTTGTAGATGCAGTTGTAAGGAAAGATTAAACAATTACAGTCCCTTCAAAGAAATCTGGATCGGATCCAAAGCATAAAACCTATGGTTGCCTGTCAGCCTGTCAAAATCTGAATTATGCCATGAGTCTAAAAATACAAAAGTAAAGTGAATGGTGATCCTTATAGAAAGTGAATGGAAAGTATGCATGCCATTTCATTTTTTCATCTTTTTGTCTTTTTATCTGTTATTTCGTTCATTTGAAAACAAAACTGGACCCTTCATATCTTAAAAAGAACAAAAGGTGCAGTAGAGTGATTAAACAGTTGAAGTTGATGGAGACAATTTATTTCCTACATGTATGAATTGTCAACTTCATTAATATTAAGCAATATTCCCTCCTGGTTACAATAGCTTTTTTATAATGTTGATGATCGTTTAAAATCATGCCCTGATAAACGCGTTTTATATAACATGTTCTGTATGCTTGTTTCCTAAAAATCGAACTATGTCAAGTCACAAAAAAATCATCCTTTTGGATCCAATTTTTGTGTTGTTGCGGGAATTTTTTACAAATAATCTACTCGTGTGATTTCTTTTACGAGGAGACAAAGTTCTGGCAATTTATCTACAATATCAAAACGTTTGGTCCGCTTAATCATGCATGCAATTTTTTTCCAAACACCCCTTTGGCTCTACACAAAAATAGTTCATAAAGCTCAGTTAAAAAAAATGGGATAAAATGTACAACCAGCTCACTCTAATGAGGAACACAAATGGGAAAACGGTACTTAAAATGGAAGAGAAAATACATGTTGAAGCAATCAGGTATTTCACGCGGTTATAATTCGAACAAAAAAATCATTAGCTAAGAGAAACAAACTTGGTGCAGAGCAACCTTTGACCCCCCTTTGGTCTAGGGTCACTGTTACTAAGGTTGAAAAATGGTATCAGCACGATATTAATGTATCATAAGAATGAGATATTATAATCACACTTAGTATAAAACAAGCTTATATGAAGACCCTGGTTGAGATTGCCTTTTTACCCACTGGCCCGGATTTCACTCACGTTTTCAAAGTCAAAATCTCAGCTCAAATCTGAGATTTGTCTCAAGTCAGAAATTTAGATTGAGATTTTTCTCAAATAAAATTTCTCTGAGACAAATCGTAACTTAAAATTTGAGATTTTTCTCAGATATATTGAGACAAGGGTTTGGCTGTCTCAGACTAAAAATCACTATAGGTGGATTTTCCTGTATGTTTGGTAATGGTAACAGATAAACATACATTATCTTTGTTAATAAAAAATAAGCGATTTAGACTTAATATTGTGCAGTAAAAGCATTCGCTCTGCTTAATGACGTCATCAAATCGTGATATCACAATGTTTTTGTTGAAATTTAAATAATCGAATTTTGATGCATTTTTTTTAAATAGTATGTGCAAAAAATATTTGCTTCTCGTAAGAAATAATGCATATTTTAACTAAGATGGAGTGTAGTATTTATGAAATTTACATTCATACTCGTTCAATTATTATCATTAGCATTCGGAAAAAGTTCACTTATAAATTGTAAAAAAACATCAATAACAACTGTTACATCACCAATATATCCATTTCGCAAGTTTACATCAAAAAGCAGTTCTGCATATTTCGACACAAAACATCTCTGTTGCATAGCCTAATCATATGATTAGCAACAATACCCATTTGAAGATAGAACAAAAATTTCACTGTTGAGAAAAAATTAAGTAAAAGCCAACTTGAAATTTTTCTCAGGTAAGCAAGAATCTAAGTCAATAATGAGACAATGTTAAGTTGAGATTTGTCTCAGTTTGACAAGGTTAGCGAAGCCGGGGATAGGGTCAATGTCACTGATATTAAAAAAAGAAAAAATGATTTTTGGACAATAAAATGAGTTAGGAATTACATATTGTAATCGAACGTATATATCAGCCTTATATGAAGACCCTGGTTGGTTTTGCTTTTGGAACCCCTAGGGTCAAGGTTACTGTAACTAAAATTGAAAATGGTTTCAAGATAATAACTAGAGTTAGCAATCAGAAATTGTAATTAAACTTGGTATATAGCAAGCTTATGTGGAGATATTTCATAGAGTTAGGAATGAGATATTGTAAATTATAAGGCATTTAGAAAGCGTATGAAGAAACCTAGCTTGGGATTGTTGATGGATCCCTAGGTTCAAGCTCAAGGTCACTGTTACTAGAGAAATATGTTTTCTTAATTGAAATAATTATTTGTACACAGTTGAAACTTCATAAATAAAAGGTTGAGTTCAAAGTTTTTCTTCAAACAACTTATTTTTTAGAAAGTCAATGTTGCTAATGGGAGAATTATTCACGTTTGTTATGGCTCTAGTTTAATTTTAGCTGAAGGATTTTGAGCCAATAATACATGCACCTAAAAGATAACAAACATCTTAATAAAATTATAAAAATTACAGTAGGGAGATCACTTATTAAGACATGATGTATATAAAGGTAAAAAAAAACAACAACACACAAGTTGATATTCAAGCAATGTCCAGTAGGGATAGTTATCTGTCTAATCAACTGGACATAATTTTATGAGTATTTATCGTAAGCACTTTTTGATCTCCCTGTTGAGATCATAATTGATCAAGTAAATTTAGCCTCGTGTTCATTCAAAAAAAATCCATATGGTAATTATCTAACCTTATTTTAATTTTCTGAGTCAAAAAGTCCATATCAAGTCGATTTTATACTAAAAACTATCAAAAATTAATCAAAATTACTAATTATAATCATATTATGATATTAAGAGGTAATGACACATTGTTAAGTACAAAACTGATTCTTTAAAAAAATATGTGTAATTATGTTACTTGCAGCATCACTTCAGTAGTTTGCTCTAACTACGTGTTTGACTTTTTATTGCAGAGATAACGTTCCCCATTGAGAAGGGACTTATGGCAGAGAAAACAGTTGAAAATGAGACGATATACAGTTATGATATAACCCGTGAATTCGAACATTACAATATATCGCATCCAATTAAAAGGTGTGTACTTGTAGACGTTTAGATAACAATGTTAATACTTGTATCTTTATCAGATATGATATAAAATAGAATGCATGAAATGTAATATTTTATTTTTTATTCATTTGTTTTGTTTTGTATAATGTTCGATGCAAGTTTTTATAATACTCTTAGATCTATCTGATGTTCCGTTGTGGTCTACTGTGAAGAAGGCATTATACAAAAACATTGCTTGTACAACATTGATTATATCGAGTTGTTTCAAAGTTCTAACGAAACCCAGTCTGTTAAACATCCAACTTTATATTATATCAGTGTATTGTTATCAGAATTTTGACTTTGTTTATCTGTTTACGCTGATTCTAACACATGTTTGGCTAGTTGTGGCCGTCTACTCATCACATACTATTCGTGAAGACTAACAAGATTTCAATTGTTTATAATTTATGTACATATTATTGACAGGATGTTGTCAACAATACTTTACTTTAAACTCCATTCTGTACGTTCCAACGAAGACAGCATGAAAGGAACATGTCTACGAATAGAGGGAAGTGTAAGTGCACGTTTTTATGACATAAATGCATTTGGAACTTTGTTTAATTGTATATCAGATATATATATTTTACAATTCATTTAATTATCTATCCGCATTCCCCTTAATTACAACAGATCACATGAACGCAACTGTTTTTATTGACTGATAAAGCATACATAATATACACTTTGACAAAAATGTACATTTGTTGAAAGGTGGTGAGGTGAGTAAGCTAACAGAAGTTCTGTTATGCATCCGTCTATAGAAGGAATGTCGCACATTTTAATAAATAAACTCCCCCCTGAATAATTAAATCTGTATCAAATGACGATATTTTAGCATGAATTTGATGTTTTATTAAGTTCCATCAATGTAATCTTTTTCTTGTGAAGTGGTTTCGGTAATGTTACAGTTACACTGTGTAATCACCGTATGTTGCCCATACTCAAATTTGTCTTATGACACTTGTCTGTGATTTTCAGTCTTCAGAACATAAGATCCCCTCCTATATTTCTTTTACTTCCGCCTATTTTGTTCTAGTTTAGAGCACACACAATGATTCACTCAGGTACAAAAGTACAAAACGCCGCTTGTCCTGATCTATTACCAAATATCAAAATATATGTAAGAACATTTGCAAGTATGTTTAATATTGTCATACCTTTCTGATGAATTCAGTTTAAGTCAGTGCTGGCAGGCGTTGACTGTGTCATAAATGTCACATTTCTTAATCAAAACAACTCAGAAACATACAGTTAGCCGTGTGGAACTATCTTTATTTTTTCCATTTGATTTATTTTTATATGTAGTTTGTTTGGTGACAAATATTGAGATATTCATACCAAAGCGTATGTAAAATAAGTTTTTTAAAGATTTAATAACTACACATTTCAATAATATTTTGTCACCTAGCAAGAGATATATTTGACAAAATAGTTGATAAGCGAGGTTTTACGCTAGCGTAAAATGGCTGCGAAGTAATGGTCAGCAGTGCACAGCAAACCTTTAGAAGAGTCGAATAAAATGCTACCTAAACGAATGTCTGTTAAAATGTGCTTAAAGGGAAAGTGTTACGGCACTACCGTACTAGTAGTGCTCGTTTTATACTGTGAGATGGCGGTACGCTTCAGTTAATGTCGTTATATGCCAGCAATGTCGTTATGTGCCAGCAATCCTATGAACCAGCAATCCGACACCATGTGTCTTGTTTACATACAGGCAGTATTGCTCGTTTATACTATGGCACAAAGGTGACATGTATGTGTTTTTATTTATCTCGTGGCCACGAGATACTATGTCGTGGCCACGAGTTACTAAGTCGTGGCCGCGTGATGTACTTGTGTTTTTATTGATGACTCGTGTCAATAAATAGATCGTGTCATTCGCAGCCGAATAACGTTGTTTTGGAAGTTGGAGATTTTTTTTAAAGCTGAAGACTTTACTATTTCAGTTAGAGTTTGCAGATAACGACAATAATGGGCAAGTTTTGGTTGACCTTAAAACAAGTTCTAAAAGAATCATTTGCAAAGATATGAATTTATCAATATCAGGTGAGTAAAAAGAAATAAATTTCTGACACACATTGTTTCTAAAGTATGTTGAATATTCATTTACTTCATAAAAACGCATACTGTTATGAAAGTTTGTAATCCAACTTGGATTTTTTATGTATTCTTTTTGATTTTAGCATTTAACTTGATAGTCGTAAATATAAAGTTCCTTGTTCAGCTGACATAAACAAAAAAAAGATATAAAAAATAAAATACAAAATAAATAAAAATGTACAAATGTGTTACTTACGGAGATTAATACTGTAAATTTCCCCTTCAGTAGTTGACCGTTTTCAAATGCCGATGATATAATTCTATATTATCATCATTTCTGCTCGTTTAATTGAAATATGATGTGTCAAATGTGATTTCAAACAAATGCACAAGAATAGAATGACAATGTACTATAGACATGAATTTAAATATTCCGGATAATCCTTACTCTAGTCTTTTGTGCAGAGGATTTGTTTGGGCATGGTTTTTAAATGTTGTTACTACACCTAAAAAAGTTGTACAGGTGATTTATATCAGTTGTTCAGGAATAGTGGAACAATGTTTTAAAGTTTAAGATATCAAACTTTAAGTACTTTATTACAGACTGGCAACTACAACACACTACAGTTCACGTTGGGGTTTCGGTGATTATACTGTCTTTCTCATCAATCGTGCTGACTGTTGTATACCTGGTGTTTGTGCTGTGTACTTACTGTGTAATTACTTTTGCTTTATCTTTATTATTAAATGCGTTAGACATTTTCCTTTTCGAGCAATCATATTTGCTGATTATAATTATAGAACTACAGGGACCTATTTCTTTTTTAACATTCGTGTTCTTGTATTTGCTCATACTCTTTAGTGTGTATATATACCATTTTTACCGTGCCGCTTATGTTCATGTTAAGCCGCATAAGCCTATTTATGTGTAGCATGTTTAGGACTTTACCTACCAAAATTCTTTCTAAGGCAACATTAAGTTTGTAAAAATGGTTATAATCAATATAAATTACTTATAAGACAACATTACGTTATATATTTAAAACAGTAGAGATAGGCGTCCAATAGTACTGTGTATGTCCAATATTAAGCGTGTAACAAATTAATATTAGACAGCGTGCCATGTGGTGAAAAATATGTATGACCACAGAATTTTGTGGAATATCATCCAAATAAATATTCAGTAAAGGGTCCTGTGGTACGACAAATATCAAATCAACAATAAAAAACTATTATTTTTTTTGCGTGAATGTCCAAAATTTACACCAATTGTCATTAAATACAACAGTGTACAACCGTGATCTGGTGAAAGTTTTGGTAAATTAAAATAAAAACTCAATTGAGAATTCACACAAAAATATTATTTAATGCTAAATAGTCAGAATCAAATCTCCTTAAAAGACATTCATCGTCTTAGTCAATCATTCAAAATATTAGATATATTTATCACAAATTTGAAAAGAAAACTATTTTTGGTAAAAATCCTCAAATTGAATGTTAATTGATGAAAACTACATCAATCGCAACTACTCGGCCCATTCCGTCAGTCTTCGGATAACGACCTCGAACAAAATAGTATGAATACACAGAACGGATGCGGTATTTCGGTCTAACCTACGCTAAGAAACTAAACATGTAAACAGATAGTAATTTAATGCTTAGAGTTGTTGACAAGTTTATTTCCAATATATGTAGTAAAAGACCACCTAAAATAAGTGAATTCATAGGCACAAAATCAAACGATACATTATTTATATATTCATTTTTATGGTTGTAGAAACCGTAAGTACAAAAAACCAACCTGTTGACATTTAGTCGGAATTGTTTGAAATTGAACATCAATAATTGGCATATTCAAATTACAAATTGTTGTCAGACATATTTTCAAGCATAAGAGTACCGGAACAGACATTAGATGTCAAATATATACATTTGTTTTACATTATCTCTGTTTCTGTTTACATCTAAAACCACGTGGTAGAACTACTTTCAATCTGTATTGTTTCCGAGGTTATTATAGATAATAGCCGAGGCTGTTTCGAATGATACTACATACGTGTAAGTCCACCATTTTGTGTAACTTTCATAATTTGTGTATTTCATTGCTTTACCAAGGAAAGTATTATCTTGTAGATGTTGTGGTTTAACAAGATGCTCTATGACAGTTGAAAAAATAACAAGTCGTAATAATCGTTTCACTTTCAAATTAGAATGTTTGACAAGTATCCCATTTGAGGAGCAAAATGAAACAACACATTCATGTACGTGCCAAAAATATATTGGAAGAAGTTACCAATGAAATAAGTGCTCTTGGGTCGAAGATAGTGGGAAAATGATAAAACGTGGCGTTTAAGATATTCGAAAAAATGGTGTTTTGTTTTTTATTGTTGCTAGTATTTGTTGTGTTTCTTTTCTTTTTTTCAGAGAACTAAACAATATATGAAAAAACACTACAAGACTCACTACAAAGATGACAATGAGGATCTACCAACATCAGAGTACTGTCGCTTCTTTCCATTTTGGGATATAATCACTTTTTTGTCGGATATTTGTACTTCAATTGGAACTTTTTTGATAGTTCATAATGATAAGGTATAATACATTATAAGATTTTCTTTATCTTATGTGTACACTTTTTCTAGTAAAGTGCAGTCTTACTTTGCCTGACGTTTCGTCATCAGTAACATTGAATATATTCAAATGCCTTCTCACCAAACGGTTTATATGATAAGAAAACAATAAAATCATAATCGCCTACATTAAAGTATCATAAATCAAACGTTAGCATTGTTTATGTCGTAAAAATGTTGATTTTTTGTGGTTGGGGCTAAGTCGCACCAACACGGCAGAGGTCTTATAACGATTTTTCAGCTTATCTGGTGGAAAAAGACCACAGGTGCCCTTCCATGCATTAATTCAGGAACGAACGGAGAAGTAAGTAGAACGACCGTCGCTCTGCAAGCTAGTTGGATAGCCGTCTCACAAGAAAGAGTCCATGTTTCTAGATGGATTTGAACCAACAGCGGTAAGGGGCAGGTGGTTTGAGGTTAACGGCCTGAACAACTGGGCCACTGACGCCCCTACATAAAATTGTTCAATGTTATTATTTTCAATTGTAAAATGTTAGACAAAACTATCGTTCGTTAAATATGAAACTGGATTGAGAGTACAAATCGTGATGATTGCAACAATGATTTATAACATCATTTATAATTTAAGCATGGCGAATGGTTGCTCGAGGAATTAGATTTATACATCATGTTGTTGGGACTAGGTAGTTTGCTAGCATGGCTAAGTTTGCTGAGGTTCTTCGAGTTTTATTCAAGATTCAACGTGAGTATAAAATAGAGTTGTTTCCCCAAGTCTGTGATAATGCATACTCCAACCAACTACAAAAAAATGAAATAAAAGATAAGGTTCTATAAAATGTTTAACTTAATTATTTCAAATTGAAATGTTACACCGTTTTGACGCTTTATACTTTTTTCTTCCTTTTTTATTTTTCCCTTTTCACATTTGAATTGTGTTGTATCAATTTATTGTTTGAAGTAGAAGAAGATTATAATAGTGACTATTTACCAACCCTAATGCATTACCTCCACTTTGAAGAATATTCAGATAGTCAAGAATCACTGCCAACTGCATTGAAACTGAGGAGCATAGGTTCAACTCTAAAAGGGAAACAATCATTTTGCTAGTGTAATTTGTTACCTGAATGTTATTATTTGTTTCTTAATAATGAGCAATAGGAAATCATTTTTCATAATGATGATATTATAGATTTTTTTGCACACAGGTGAACTTTAAGGCATATAACTGTCATATTTTGTCAAATTTACAGTGCCTATTAGGGATGGTCTTACGTAAATTTAAAACACAAAAAAAGAAAAATGTAAGAACATATATGATATCCTTTATTTTAAGTTATCATCAAATTCTACTTAATATTCAATTATCATTTTAACAGAAAATTAATTAAAAATTTATTTATGTATTGTAGATTATAAAGAACTTAATATTCTGTATTATTGCAGTTGTTATTCAGAACGATATACAAATCATGTCCGGATATCATTACTTACCTTATTTGTGTAAGTGTGTTGTTTGTCGGTTTCCTTTTCTGTGGGTATATCGTCATGGCCCCGTACCATGTCAAGGTTTGTTCAATTAATATCATTGCACGTTAAAACACGAATAGATGAAAACTTAAGACGTAGTTACGATTGGTATTCGAAATTAATATATATTTACTGAGTAAATCAATTTATTAACCAGTTTACATACATTTTTCTAAAGTCTGTATTATGTCTTTTTAATATAATGGTTTATTGACATTTTCGACATGAATGGGGTCATCATAATTATCTATTCACCATAAGACGTTTTCTTTGTTTCTGTTACTATAGTTTAAAACACCGTCAGATGCCGCAGAGACGTTATTTTCTATTATAAACGGTGACGAGATATACACCACGCTGGCACTACTGGAGTCCGAATGGAGTGGTGGTTACTGGGTGCGGTGGTTTTCAAGGTTATACGTTGTAGCATTCGTTGCTATATTTACAGTTCTTGGCATCAATCTCTTCATAGCTCTTTTCCTGAATGCATATGAATCAATAAAGGTACGTTTGTCTTATAATTCTACATGAAGCAGTTTCTTTTATTTTGATCTTTGCATTTAGTCAACTGTATTTATTCAGTGTTTTTTTTAACTTAAAAAAACTATACATTTTATTGAATTAAAAATTTTACAATAAACATTTCTGTCAATAATGTAGCTGATTTGTCCATGTCGCATTTTGTTATAATTTTTGTTCCGCGTTGGGCAAGTTCAAAATACCGGTACAATAATACAGCAAAGTCAACTTTTTTCTTACTTTCTTTCCGTGGGGTGCAAAATACGACTAAGTTATCTGTTTAAATGAGTGCCCTCGAACCTTCCGTTGTAGAACCATCGACCAAAAGAAAGCAGAAACATGTTAACACAGATTGTAAAAATATCAGTTTTTTAATGCTTGTTTTTCAAAAATCGAAAAATGCTATGCCAAGTAGAACATTTTCCTCATCAGTTTGCATGCAATTTCAAGACGAAATATCCCAAATTGACGTTGCTAGAACTTTTACCAAATATTAACGTGTGTGTTTTCTGTTACGTTGAGACAAATCTGTAGTGATTTCTTAACCTTTAATTAAATGTATGCCCGATTTTTTATCGAGCATGGAGCATGATCCTTACCTACCATTTGGCTCAACATAAAAAATATTTCAAACAGCTTTGTTAAAAATATAATATTTACATTTGTTCAAATGTGATCGTGTCGACACGGTACAGGCGCCATTGGCAATGTGAAAGACCTCTTGCAAATGTGATGGAGCCAGTACAAACATATAATTAGTGTCGATATTGTGGAATTATCCCGATTTATATTCATTGACTGACTAAAGAATCTCCAAATTGAATTAGATAGCTTTTTTTATGTACGCATGTTTTCTATGCTTTATGAGGGTTCATCTTCTCAGGCACTAACCCCGGACATGTCACCATTCATGTCCTTAAATGCTTATTATCAACCAAAAGGTGGACTATAAATTTTGAATTCAGTTATTCATTGAATGATACTTAATATGTATGCACGTCGGTTTTTGTGAAGAAACTATTTTAATGCACGCGTGCCAATGAGACCATTATAGGAATCTTTGAGAAAAAGGTGCTAAAATACATGATCATATCTTTCGGACGAGCTTGACTGACTGATAGGATTATACACCTGACACATATTTTCCGTATGCATGGTCGGAATGCACGATCATTCTTTCCAGTTCTTCACAGTCGAGTTGGGGAAAATTTTGCCAAAAAAGAGGATTCTTTTTTAATTGTGTATAATACTGATAATGAGAATACCAAAAAAAAAAAACAAAAAAAAACAACAAAAAGCGGTGAGATATTAAGAAATGTTTAGAGGATATTTTTTCATTTGAGTGAAATATGGAATATATTTTCACGAAACATGATAAAATGCCACATATTTTCACGAGCCGGGACAGCGAGTGAAAATGTGTGGCATTTTATCATGTTGAATGAAAATATATACCATATTTCACGAAAAACGAAAAAATAACCTTATTATGTAATTACATTATCAAAGAAAAATGGTGACGAACTCCTTGCTTGCTACGTAACTGCAATAGTACAGCGCGCAGTAATATAATATTATTTATAGATGCGTCTTGTTTTGCACGCGATATTTGGCGCTACATTGTGACGTCACGTAAACAACTCTTTAAATGTTTGTACAGCGTTAATGACTGAATTAAAGATATTGGTGTTCGGATGTATTTTCTTAGTTAGACCTTTTTTCTTTCATTCTTGATAGTTTTCAAAACAAAATTCAACAAAATTTGTTTGTATTTATCAGATTTTTCAAACACACTGGCAAAAGAAGTCCCTTAAAATAAATATGAGTTTTGACTCCACCCACTTTCATATTTATATTTATTTTTTTTTAAGAAAAGAAATATTTTGGACCGATATAGCACCATATTTCATGGGCAAAATTAATAATGTAGCACAAACTTAGATTCAGCAAATAATATAAAACATTTAATGTTCTTTTTTAATGTTTACTTTAGTGTAGAATGTTCACTTTGAAAAAAAATGGTGACTTTGATCAAGATTATTTGATTTGCTTTGTGAAACTTGGTCCTTCGGTGTGTATACTTTTATTGGATTTTTTCGCCGGTGTCGTGTGCCAAAATTCTAAAAGCCTACCACTTAACCCTAATTTTTTAAGATTTTGTTTAAAAAACCCAAAAATCGACACTGATTTTAATTTTCAAGGGGTCCACCCAAATTTTGGGCCTTTTACATTTTGATGGGGCTAGCCCGGGTTAAAGGCTGGATAATTTTGAATAAATTTAAAAAATTTTTATTTTTTAAAAACCCATATCTTTTTAATTTTTTAGTTGTTGAAAAAAGGTTTTTCGAAAAGGACAAAAAATTGCTGCAATATTTTGTGGGCCCAAAAATTAAGTTTAATAAAAGAAATCACTCATTTATATATCTTTTTCCCCCCGAATAAACACAAGAATAAAATGGGAAAATTCTAGCAACGTTCCCTTTTGGGGGAATTTTTGAATCGAAAAATTTCAAACCTAATGTGAAACAAAATTGTTCGTGGGGAAAAAGCATTCCCCCTTTAATTTTTAGAAAAAAACATGTTTTTTTTAAAAAAGGATATTTTTAAGAAAACTGTGTTTTACCTTTTTCAGCTTTGTTACGTCGAAGGCTCTACAATGGAAGTGTCGAGAGCTCTCATTTGATAAGATCACCAATAAGTGAAAGAGCCACTGTTTCGCAGGCGTGATATCGTGTTAAAAATACGATATGGCTAAATTCAGCCACTATAGCGAATGCATTTAATCTTTGTCTGTCACATAAAATTTACTGAATGATTTTGCAATATGATAACAAAGGATTGGAATTTAATTTTAATAACGTCGAAAAAGATAGCGTATATCGTTATGTATCTAGTCGTCTGTCCATCCATAAGCAAGATCGTGTTAGCACTGTTTTTTTAATCGATAGAAAGACATTTAAACTAACTGGCATTGATAATAACCATAACGACGTGACATGCAGAATACAGAGTAAGGTTTAAATAGTATATTAACTGCATCCCCGTAAGAGATAGAAAAGGCCAAATAATGACTTTATAACTCTTACGTAGGATTCATATCAAAGTGCCGGAAATACAGAATGCAACATATATGAAAGCTAGAGCATAACTGTTTGAGAAGCATATTACATGTCAATAATAATTTCTATATGTCATATTGTTATTGCCACAATCGCATTAGAAACAACACACATTGTGAAGCCAGAGATGCTATTTGTGCTCAGATTAGGCCTAATAAGAACTTAAGGTCTCCTACGTGGGAGTAATAAAGTCCTGTGTATGACTTATAAAGTTCTACGTAGGAGTTCTTCTTGTTATAAGATATTTTGAACTGGCAAAAGGACGCCCTCGTATATAATTGTTTTCAAATTTTATTTGACCAGCGGAAATGTAAAAAAATACCGTTAGAAATGCACCAGCTAGCTTAATGTCTTAAAAAGAGTGAATGCGTCTTTTTATGATTAATGTCGTTTTTATTTTGTATCATTAACAATTTAACATTAGAAATGCACCAGCTAGCTTAGCGTCTTAAAAAGAGTGAATGCGTCTTTTTATGATTAATGTCGTTTTTATTTTGTATCATTAACAATTTAACATAATCAATAATAGCATTATTATAATTATCATAATTTTAGATTACGTTGCTATTTCAACTAAACTTGACTGGAACACAATGAGCATTAAATCACTTTAAAGTAAATAGTTCGTAATAAAAACTCTGTTCCTACAAAATAACAATTCCCAAAGCAGCATCACCTTGTGAACCCCAACAAATGAAATAAATCGTGAACTTGGAGTCAACATTTGTCCGGCCCTGAAGTTATAGAGGTCATTAAAATGAAATATAGGAATGCAAATTTCAAATCTTCCTGTGTAAAACTTTAAGACATAGACCATATTTGTCATGTAGCATAGCACAGCATTTTTCTTCTACAAAAGTTTTTCGTGAAACATGTAATGTTGGTTAAAAGATTCTCTTTATAAAATATGTTTCAGAAACAGACTTCTTCAAGGATTGAAAGACTGATAAATAATAGTCTACACTCGGGCGTTGTATTTGTGTTGTAGTTACAAAAAGAGGATTCCATTTTAAATATTGCTGCGAAATATTTTTAAAACATTAATTTAAACCCTATTGTTTAATATATTTTTTTTCATTTATTTTTTGAAATTAACAAAAGGGGAAAAGAATCAAGTCCGATTCGGGTTTTTTTTTAACCTTTTCTTTAATGAACGATTTCACAATTCCTATATAAAAAAATGAAGAAAAAACAAACACAAAAAAAAAGGAGTAAAAGGGAAATTTTTAAATTCCTGTCATTTAGACGGGAAACTAAATGGAGTTAACCAAAAAAAAAACTTTAAAATTTTTTAGAACAGCAAAAACGAAGGAGCCTTTGTAAATCGATGTAAAAATGCAATTGGGGTCTATGTTAATAATTCAAAAAAAAAATTTTAAAATTTTTAAATGTGTGTGTAATAATTTCATACGATTTTTAAATAACCTTTGAAATTTATTTTTCTTCGTACATTTTGTTTTTTTAGAACTTTTCCAGCATAATCAAGTTGCAGTTTGTTACGTTAAGACTGTAGTGCGCTGATTCAAATTTTGTACCCATTCGCTTTAATAAATCATTACATCTTTAATTTGCTGATATAATTTTTTTCATTTAATTATATTAAATATTCACATTAACTTTACAAGTTTGTAAAATATTGCATAATGAATCAATCATAAAAATAAGC